>NW_019091299.1:0-20169 GCF_002217175.1 Folsomia candida | reverse complement strand
TAACTCGTCCGATTCATCCAATTTGGTTCGATGTGTTTCGTCAAGCACAAGTTTCACCGCGGTTGGCGGAGACGTCTTGCTTTCGCGATTTTAAAAACAAAACCAAACGATCCCGCGCTCAGGAAGGAAATCACCTTGTGAGACTTCCACTTTTCGAGACGTTGCAGCCGTTCGATCTGTTTTCCTGGGCTTAATGGTTCTGGAAACATTTGTTAAAGTATTAAAAATTTATTTTAATGAGTTTGTAAAATCGGATCCTGATATGCAAATTTGCATGGAACTGGCTTATGTAAATAAGATTAGACGTATGTATGTACAGAGGGTGATTGGAGATTACGAGAACCCTTCTTATTTTCGAAATTGTAATTGCAATTGATGTCTATCAACAATCTAAACATTTTGTATGTGTTCTCCGTACGTTATGCCGAACATCTGCAGTCGTCGCTTCCATCCGGCGTACACAGTTCGGCACGTTTCCGGTGTAATTACATCCTATTCCTCGTTGAGAAGTTTCCGAACTCCTGCAATGGAATTACCTCGCCGCTTGAAAAGTCGTTGTTTCAAGTACCCAAGTTCAAAAAAATCCATGCGACTGCTATCATGTGACTTGACAAGTATATCTTCGTTACTTATCAAAGTAACTCCGAGATTCGCCTTCAACTGCGCCGCATACGCTTGGGTGAATCTGGCAGTATGGGATGATGCGGCATCGTGATGATCCTACACTTTCTCCAGCTCGCCCTGGTGGATAGATGGAATTTTTTTCTCCAAAATTATTTTTAAACTATTGTCCACATAGTCCTTCGAATTAATCTTCTAATTAATCGTTTGTGCGGACAGGAATCAAATTCACCACCCCCGGCCAGTCATTGCACCAACAACCATGAGTTTGTCACTAAACTTTTCTCTTTTCTGACACACATAATTATTACGGTTTTTGCAGTCCTTTGTGTAGAAAATTTGTCGTGTTATTTTGCAATCCTGAAAATAACACAATGCCTCGTCAAGTGTGACAGGAAATTCGGACCTTTTTCCTGCAAGGTGACCCCTTATTGGCTTCGAAAATTTAATTTCCTGGTCACTTTATGACTTTGCTTTGTCATTGAACTTTATATTTTTTCACAGTTTGTTTAAGTAGTTTATGGTGAATATGTAGTGTTAATGTAACCCTGGCACATCCCCAAAGACTTTCCAATTTGTCGCTGACTTGATGGGGTTTCCTTCGTGGTCATGAGGTCCAATTTCTTCAATGATGACGGATTTACCTTTCTTGATGGTTACGCATTTCGTGTGTGGGGGAGGTCCAATGATGTTTTTTATCGCCGTTTTTCAACATTTTAAATAATATTACGTATGTATGTCGAACTAATGTTACCCACCCCTTCAACAAAGTTCCCCTTATTTTTTTATATCGAAGTTCATTGTTGGAAAACTCCTTGACGGTCTTCTCAAGGAAAGGATCAATTTCCAACGCCATTTCGAAAATTTTTGAGGCTGGCAAGTGTGTTGCAATTGAGTGGAGGAACACAATTCCGACCGCAAAATCAAAATCCCGCCAGTGGGTGTGGCAATATGAGACATTTTGCAAGGGTTCTCGAAATCTCCAATCACTCTGTATACCTGTGGATGTGGAACCAACAATCCTTCAAGGGCGCTAATCCATCTGGAGGCTTCACACCTATTTTCATGTCCGGACATGGTACATCTTGTGACAAGACGGCAACAGTTTTAGCTAATTGGACTAAAAAAAATTATAAAATCATAGTTAACTGTTTAACTACCGCGTTACACACATATGTAAATATGATGATTGTGTCAGTTAACTGTCTCAAATCCTATTTAACTTGTAAAATATTTATGTACCTGCACTACGCATGAATCGATTTTGGTTTAGGACATCAATTAGCGCATGACTAGTCGCACCCCGTAGTAGTACCCCCGCCCTTTTTCAACCATTGTTGTATTCACATGCTTCAAGAGGTCGTACGGGGTGGACACTCCATTTTTGGTAAAAATTCATTTGTACCTGATTGACCCGAATGTCTAATGCGTATATAAATACGGTCACGTTATCGAGTAGAACTTTGTCACTTAGGAGGAGGGGACCTCTACCACTCACCACCAGATTTGGATCTCCTTTGGATATGTGGTAGTGTCCTATGAGTCTACCAAAACCCTGAAGTGGTTTTTATTCCATGGCCCCATTTGCGCCCGCCACACCCCCTGAAAGGGAAAAGATATACAAAAATCAACATCTTCAAAGGCTCGCCAAAAATCCAATTTTGTTCGAATTTTGAAATTTCTTGCACTATTGTGATCCTAAATAGTTGCTTTATCACATCCGATATCAAGCTCGGCTGTTTTAAATTTTTTTAATATTTTCTAAAATTTCCTGACCAGGGGTATGTCTTCGAAAAAATCAAAAATTTTGAAAAAGTTGAGTTTGTTGTTGGATATGATCAAGCAACTATCTGGGACTATAATGATGCAAAAATTTTCAAAATCGGATGAAAATTCGATTTTTGGTGAAGATTTTTACGAACGAAAACAGGGCTTTTTTAGTGTTTTTCAAGCAGTTGAGGGGCTGTGGCGGGCGCAAATGGGGCCATGGAATAAAACCACTTCAGGGTTTTTAGTAGACTCATGGGGCCCTCCCACATATCCAAAGGAGATCAAAATCTGGTGGTGAGGGGTAGAGGTCCCCCCTCCTTAATCAGATCTCTACGACACCTTTTACGTCACATTGTCGTACGACTTGTCTACCCATTTCTCCATTCGTACATAATAATTATCACTTATGTACATACATATGTATGTATGTAATGATGAATTATTAATCCTAAGTTTAAAGCTTAGCCAATTAGTGTTTGTTATGTTCCAGTGTCAAACGTTGACTGATTTGTTTATCTGCCCTTCACGATGGGGATTGATTGATGTACATATGTGCATATGTAATGTGTGTTTATATAGGCAGCTGTAATTGACCCGACTGGACGATTCGTTATGTATGAAATACATACACATCGTCTTTGAAGTTTCCAAAGGAGACATGTCCACTTTTGTCCCTACTTTCTCGTAAGTTTCAACATGGGCTTCCGTTCCAATTAGAGGATATCACCAGCCAAAAATGGACATGGCTCCTTTGCATACTTCAGCAACGATAAGTATGTAAATATATTGACAAGTTTTCATTATTAATTAATTATTTATGTATGTATGAATGATGCGGGTGTGATGATGTAATACCGATACTGGAATTAATAACAATTTGTTATTGATTGCATCATGGACCGCAGAGCTGTGAGGGGCATTATGGGGATGATACCAACATAAATAGGACTGTGACACAGGAAGAGAGAAGCCCAATAAAATTGCAAGTG
Organism: Folsomia candida; assembly: GCF_002217175.1. Taxonomy (NCBI): domain Eukaryota; kingdom Metazoa; phylum Arthropoda; class Collembola; order Entomobryomorpha; family Isotomidae; genus Folsomia; species Folsomia candida. Next base: position 16,789 of record NW_019091299.1, on the reverse strand, counting down.
TAGTAAAAGTTGCATGTCTCTGGGGACATTGTCCCCTATGTCCCCAAGCTTCTGCGGTCCCTGGATAAAATCATTTTTTCCCATATGCACAACGTTTCAGCAATGCATACCTGTATGTATTTATGTATGTAAGTAAGTCGTACGGATTCAAATTCGTGGAAAGTATGTAGATATGCAAAGATTTGTGCTCTGAAATATCAAATTATTTAATACAAAATTTCAGAATAAATTAAGTAAGTTTTAAAAGTAAATGATGTATTTAGAAAATTCTCCTCTAGGGCTGGTAATCGCTTATTTTGTTTAATTTTGTTTCTGCGACAGCGATTGTGTTTTAGATGTGGTGCACATCAGAGAAAATCTAATTCAAAACATTTTCATGTAATTTAACAATCGTCTGAATCACATTCACACTTTGGTTAATTTTTTGTAATGTTATATAGTTTTTACAAATTTAATAAAATAAAAATCGTCTGAAACAAAAAAAAATTTTGTTTTGTTTCAGACAATTTTTTAAATTTTTTTTCATTCGTAAAAAATATATAGCATTACACAAAAAATTAGACTAAACCGTGAATTTGATACTCAGATTGCTACAAAAATTATACATTGAAAATATTTTGTTATTTTTATAACCCACTGTCGGCCTTACATATTCTCCTCATCCATTTAATTTAATTATCTTGTTATCATTATCATGGCAAGTGACAAAGTCTAATTCGATTCCCAACTCAACTGCGATTGTATTGAACGTGTGTTATGTAAATATGTACTTGCTCACGTCAATGATTTACATCCTGCCTGTGTAAATAATACAGAAGTGTATTGCTGCAGGAATTTATTGGATAATTCCAATACCGCGTGGTCAATACATATTCACTACCATTTCCACGTACAGGGAGGGGATGAGTCATCCTTTTCTACATAGATGATAACCCTACCTATTATTATTGTATCCGGCGTTTATGCATTTGTTTTGTTTGTTCAACATGTTCCCCAGACTTCTGGATAACCAACCAAGCATAATCGTCGTTTTCATGAATTCATTACTTTTCCTATATCTGCAAGAGTAATCTTCTTCCACTCATCATTTATAACTTTCCAAACCCCATCGAAAGCATAGCTCGCAGTTTGTCTATGAACGGCCCGTGGTCCATAATGTTAAATAAATGATGGACCACGGGCCGTTCATAGACAAACTGCGAGCTATGATCTAAAGTGGTAGCGCGTCTTAAATGAAGCCTTTATTTTAATAGTACAAATGGGAAAAAAATCCATGGAACTGGCATCAGGACTTTTTACTAGTGTCTCGCTTTTAGGAATGATGAATATCCCGAATTGTATGTACATACGTGCATATCCCACTAATTAATTAATTTTTGTACATATGTACACTTTTAGAAATCCGGTATCAAATTAGTACCACACAGTATTCATATATGACTCTACCAAAGTGGTATTAATTAATAATACCGTATGGTAATATCTTGTTATTAAACCTTTACCATGGAGTTAGCAACTCTGTACCCCCCGGTATAATTTTAATACCAAATTTAATACCCAGAAATCAATACCTGCGTGACTATACCGGATTTCTAACTGTGTATGTATGTACAAGTTACGTAGGCCCGTCTAACGGGCCCAACTTATGTAGATGAGTCTCTCGACAATCACTGTTCCGCAATAATATAAAATCTCGATTAGTGTAGATCATTAATTAACTTCAGCAATATCTAATACATAATTTAACAGCGGAAAGCGAAGTGCTTAAATTCTTCATCGAATATGCTATAAAATTGTCGGTATGCATGATTTATTTACTTTGTCATCCTCGCAACAATAACGTTCCTTCGGCTACTTAATAATTTCTAGTCGTTAAATATGTAAATAATTGCCACTAATCGAATGACAACGATCAGTATACACAATTAACCTATACTAAGAATGCACACTAAAAATAAAGTATGTTAAGAAGCATTGAATTGCATAAACACTATGAAAAGTGTGCACGCTTGGCCAAAGATCTGAAAACCGAGACGAACAAAATTGTACATATTATTTACACAGATAGATTTGTATTTCGTATCAAAAAACAAATTAAAAGGTCGTACCCCCCAAAATCAGAGAATTGTTCAATGTCACATAATTGTTTAATGAAATTTCCGTTGGACACGTGTCTAAAAGGGTGTAAATACTTTGTAGCTACATAAATAGATGAATAGAACTATTAAGTAATTAATTGTTCATAAAATCCATATTAAATTAATTTACATTAAATAGAAAATTTAACAATTGATTAATACATCGAAATATGTACCTCCCGATTTAAATCGTCCTCCACCATCAATAATTCCTTGTCTTTGATAATCTTGGCAATTTTCTTGTCCTAAAAATTTGTAAAATCGTGCCATGTTTTTGTCTTAAAAAATTCCTCCTTGTTCAAAAACTATGAATTGTCTACCTCTTCCGTCACGTCGGTCGCAGCCCAAATTTTATTACAACCCGGCAAAGTGACCACAAACTGAAAAAACGACATTTGTCCCAACACCACAAAGTATTTCGGACTCCAACTGGAGCGTAACGCAAATGTAGAGGGTTGCGGACGTGTAATAAATTGAGAAAGGATTGACAAAATTTGAGAAATGGTCAAATATCGGCCACACGACTCTGCTCGTGATCGCACCATTACAAGAAGCCCTTGCAAATTACGAAGTTGGACTTTATCAGAGAAACTAGTCGACTGAATTTGTTTGCGGATCTGAAATATAAAATTGTTCAGATGCAAAATTTAATAAAATTGTGGCGTACTTACGACAACGTCATATTCCCATCGCTAACTCCATTTATCGAATTTGTCTATCCTAAAAAATTTGCTGTAAATAGCGGACTTTGCAAAATATTTCTTCACAAATTTCGTAATTTCTGACGGAGAGTTTGGGAAATAATTTTCGCAAGTACATATGTACGAAAAACATGCCTGCCTATCACCTGGGTAAACTTGTAACCCAAAATGCAATCCTTGTTCATAAAAAGTTTTCGAAATCTTTCCAAATTTCGCAAAAGTTCTGCTGATGTGATAAAATTTGCGAAGTTTGTAAAATATGGTAGATTTGTGAAAGTTTGACGTGAGTTTGCCTATTACACAAGTGTCTAATTTTAAGAACTGTTTGTATAATGCGAACCTCTGAAAAACATCCCTCAACACATTTCAGCAACAGTACAACTTTAATATCATCCAGAACATAGGCACCCGTTGAAATTAGACCAGTAGAGTTGATGCAGTACGACATAAATGGGAAAATCCAGGACAAAACGTATATCTGAAATTAGAAACTAAAACCGAAAATAATGGCACCGTTCCGATAAAATACGCGGTGGAAAATATATTCCGAATTTGGTAATGTCCACGTTTCCATATTTCTGTTCCGAAAATGATCCCTGGGTTGGGTTCCAGTCATTCAGATACTTTACGAGTTGAGGCGTTGTCCACCACGAGATGAAGTATTCCATCGCGATGTGCAAAATGGACACGATTTCGGCGGAAGACAGCAACCCAAGGGTTAACGCGAGACGGGGAGATTTCGTGGTGGCCCGATCCAGGTTGCATTTCCATTAGCGACTACGGGCCAGCTACATATGTATTTAGGAAAACAAATTAACCTCTTGGCTTCCGATTTGACACAGTCTTAATTTTTCCCTAGACCCGCCAAAATTGTAAATAAAATATGCAAAATGTTAAAACATTCGGTGCTAAAAGGTAAAAATTTCCATAGGAAAGCGTGACGTTTGTGCCACCTCTTCCAAAAATTTCAACTTTTTCTGAATCTATGTACGCTGGGTTTAAAAGTGAAATTTTCAAGGTTTTTGAGTTTTCGGAACTCAGAAAATGTCCTTCACCAGTGAAAGAACTAGGTACTGAATGGTTAGCTTTTCATAAACTTTGACAAGCTACCCAAGAGGTTAATTAGCTAATTACGAAATAATTTCTGATAAAATAAATATGGACATACGTACGTACATTCCTCCTGTTGGAAAGTACTGATACCCCGAGCGCACCAAATTGAAGTAGACCGATGGCCATGATGAACAATGACGCGATCGCGGAAACAAGTGGAGTCCACAGACTTTTGAGACATTTCCGACTGAAACTGTAGTCCGTGTAATTCCCGAAAGTGTTATATTCCAACGGACAGCGCCCCGTAATACGCAGGATGACAAATAAGGGTAAAAGTTGTTTTGTAAGGAGGGAAGGTAAAATTGACTTGGTTTCCAATTTTGAAAGCGGTCTGACGGTTTTCCCCATTTTTGGAATTTTTCTTTTAAGTGACCACATTATTTCTGACTGTATGTCTTAAGGATGCATTATGTTCGACGACTTCTCCAACTGAACAAATGGTGACTGGAATGATTAATTGATTAATCTATGTATGACTAAATAATTGTATTGACCATGTCAACAAAGTTATGTATTCGATGTGATGCACACTTAGCTAATTGTTTACTTTATTTTACTGAAGGGACATGAAGGGGAATGAGTGAAATGCATTATTTGTCAATTAACGATATTTGTCGCGATAATTGGCTTATAAGCTAGTGCTGAATCTTGCTGGGCAGTTTACTACTGGGCGGTGTATGGCTTTCAACCTATCAAGAAAAAATTACGTAAAATGTAAAAATCATTTAAATACGTATGTACCTATGTAGAAATATTGAAGTAGTATACCTCATTTAATTCTTGTCCAGGTGGAATTTCGACATGTAACACTCAACCTGATTTCGTCTGGTAGGACGGCAACTGAACCGATTTCGCTGATAAACAAGTATTAAAACTAATTGAAACCCACCGGGTTAACCTGCAGGATCCGTTATTGTGTTACCCGAAAAGGTGAATATCCCTATTTTAAGCAATTACCTGTAATCACCAATAAAGTTTGTCCTATGAAAGGAGTTTCCTACATTGCGATTGCTCAAAATGAATGCAGTCAGTTTGTAAAATTTTCATGAAGGGATCTCGGCGAATTGCAAAGGTGTGCATGCCAACTAATAAGAACAACACACAAATTACCCAGTTCCTCAATTAAGATAAATTGTGTGTGGCTATCTAACCATAACAGATAAATTACTGTTGTTCTTAATGGACAACTTGTCCAAACCATATGGGAATTTAACGTGTACATACGTGTTAAAATTTGTGCGTAAACGTAAACTCCCAATCTCCCTAATAACTCGCCATATTGATGGATTGATTTATTGAAGGCTTTTTGGGGCCTTTAGGCCCATAAAGGTACATGTATAATGCATATAGTACAAAGATTCGCATTTTTTTATAAAAAAAGAAAAATTGAAATAACAAAAGTGGTAATAAATTTTTAAGGTTGCGCACATATATACTGATAGATACGTGTGTATGTAAACAAGTGCAAATTACACAAATATGTATGTATATCTGCAACACCGCAGTTGTATGTACATACATTATTCACTTGCAGCCACAAGATTTAATCACCATATCCTTGTACTTTTTAATAGTTACGTTCGAAAGGTCATCATAATACTGAAATTATTCAAATGAAAACAAAAATGGTCACGATTTAATGTAAACCAACAAGTTAGGGTAGTATGTACATATATACGTAGAGTGAGCCCAATATACATACATATTAGTACGGGGTACGGACGCTTGCTACATAGGCATAATCATGTGCAACTTTGTTTCTTATAGTAATTTTCTTATGAAATTTTCTGAATTTTACAGAATAAGTACTTATATTTCAAGATATCATAGATTTGTTTAGCCAAGATGCATGGTTTCAAAGCTAAATTACATGGAAATGAACACAAAAAAAGTTACTACACCCCTTCATAATTTTCGACTTCAACTTGTTTAAACTTATATACAGCTTTTGATTGGTATATACTCAATCACTTCCTTAATATATTTTTGGATCGACCAAATCCACCAAATTTTCTGTTGATTTCATTTCAATTTTTCACATCGAAGATGATGTCACCGCGTAAAGGTATCTTTTGATTTAAAACAACGATTGGAAATTGTGTGGCCTAATTTTGCATACAAATTTTCTACACCTCTTAAAAATTTTCGCTTCGAATGGAGTAAAATGTCACTCCAATAGGTAGTCAAAGTGCTTCGACGCTGCCCGGAGTAATGCGTGTAGCAACTAGTCTGGAGTAAGCGTACTTACTCCACTCAGAGTTGTAGCATGCTCCAAATTATGCATAGGGCTTGAACGATACATAGTAAGATTTTACTCGATATGATGCAATTCTGCCCGATTCTAAGTAAAAGTGAACACGATTTTGAGTATATGGCTTACTCTGTCCGGGGCTCGCCTTACTAATTTAGAAGTTCAGTTAAAAACGGGGAAAAATATATTTATTTGTGTGAGTGCGATTTATTATTTCACAACTATTAAGTTTTACAATTCAATTACTTTCATAGGTAGGTTAAAAATAATATTACAGTGTAGCAAAAAATGTTTGAAATATTATTAACAGTAAAACAAGCTTTGAAACAGTTAAATATTCTGCATAATTTGTCCAATCAACGCCTGTACAAACGGGTGGAAGATTTGATTGGCAAGGTTTACCAAATACACCGTGATAAATAAATAACCAATGGTTAAACGATTCAACTGGAAACGGAAGTGGCAACACGGTGAAAATCTTAGTCAATGAGTCAAAGGCTTTCAAAATTTTGAACCGCATGGAATGGCAACCTTATGAATGATGATAAAAAATGAATCAAACTGCAGATCGGCCATAGTCCCCAGGGCAAGTAAAAACGGAGCTTGGTGTGTGTTCATCTTAAGAATTTCGGCTACATGAGTATTTTTCTGGCAAAAAGAAGATTGCATATTAATTAGAATGAGATTATACATAATTGCCCTAAGATTATAGTACAAACGATAACGCACCGGTTTTACAACAAACATGCTTTTGTATACGTCCAAGTCCGACGCTTTCAGAATCGACATGGTTTTCTTGGGGGGACGACCAGCGGCTTTTGCCTTACGTTTTCCTCTCGTAGTCACCATAGGCAGTTCTCCATCGTCAAACTGGTCCTCCAAGTTGTCGGATGCGGCCCGTCGGCCACACGATGGAAGCACAAACGGCAATACGCAATAAGCCAGTATTGTAACGTCATCTAAGGAACAAAAAAATACATAACTTTGAGTTAAAAATAATTATTTGGTAATAAAGTACCGGAGGACAGGTCATAACGACTCTTCATCACACCGAATTTTTTCAAGTAGTCGATTCCACTCTCTTCTGCATATTCCAGGATTTTTCGAGATACCCTTGGCCACCGGTCGTACATCACGAAGGCCAGTGCAGGATGACGGCAATCGAAATCTTGAGTTATCTATATATGTATATATTTTGATAAAGTAATCCTGTTAAGTTAACTCTTGCGTACTTTCATATAACATAATTTGTACATACCATCCCCTCTGTATCGAAAAGTCGAGGCATGGATACTACTAAATTATCCAGAATATCTACATTTACCGCGTTAAGTCGGCGTATCACTGTGCGACGTTGAAAAACGGTATTTTTCATTGCCGAGTCAACATCAGTTCCAAAATTCTGGCGAATATACTCCAGAATTCCTTCCTCCGGATCTGGATCATCTATATATTAACAGGGTATTACAATGACAGCAAAATTTGCAGAGTGTTTGGCTACCAAATGGGCGAGAAGTCAAGTGGTCATTAAAGGTTATAAAGGTTAAAAAATCTCACCATCCTCGTCATCAGATATCCAATTCAAAACGGGCAAATCCAATTCGTTACACTTTGTAGCTGAAGTAGACAGAAGTTTTTTATCGGAGATTTTTTTTCGCTTATTTGTAAGCCTTTCCTCCAAAAATCCGCTCGCCGGGGCCATCGCTGCTACCCATGAACCACATCTGGTAACCGAGATGCTTGCGTCTGGGGTCCCCTAGGGCTGGATATTTTCCGACAAGATCTTTTGCCATTTGGTCCATTGCTTGCTTACTTGGGCTATAAACGGCGACTAATTGAATCAAATAAAATCTTTTATTGTTTGCCTGTAACGTACCATGTTCAAGATTTTCAATGATAGCATCCACCAGTACTGGCGGCGATGGTCTGACGGTCATCCTTAACCACCATTTTCTTGGCTGGGATCTTCTGAAATAGTATATGCTTCACTGCATCATTTTTTCGCAAAACCGCATCAATATCCTGCAAATATTACCCCCATTAAAAAATTGTATACGAAAAGCTTAGCAACCCAGAAACTTGCAACACTTGTCGAAGACTTACGAAATTATAAAATCGATGTTCATGTATGGGAGCGCTCTGAAATTGACGAAGCCAGATAATCGTATTGAGCACACAAAAAATATGGAAGAGAACAATGTACTTAAAATATTTAATTTAGTATTTATAACCGGGCTGGATTCCACTGGTCTTGTGAATGAGGAACCAGAAGTGGTGGCCAATTCTATGGAATCTGAAGTTGATGCAGTGGAATTTTGGCTTAACGGTTCGTTCTCTCTGATTACTTCAAGAAAAATCGTTTGACTTGAAGGTAGTTGCTAAATATAAAATAATACAAATTAATAAACTGAGCAGCTAGAAAATTTGGTTATTTTTCATTCGTACCTGATGAGTAATAGAAGATGATGGGGAGGATAATTCTGCCCTTTTGGATAGCAGAATGTCGGTTGGTAATCTTAGTCCTCGTTCAAGAAGTTCTCGGTTGCTTATCAATGAGGAAGTGAACAAACTTTGATTGTCGTCTTCGACGCGCTTGTCACAAAATAAATTATTATATTATATCAAAGTACTTAAAATTTATGTTAATTTAGTGGATTAGTTCGGTATTCATTTACGTCAGACCTTGGTAATAAAAATAAATTGAATTACTCAAACTAATTTAAATGGAACACTAATATATTCGTTGACATCATTGTCAAAAAACGAATGCATTGTGTATAAGGGCTGGTAATGCTTAATTGCATGCAGATCTACTAATCGAATTTTATTCGACTTACAAATTTGGTAGGCTGACAAATGTGTCACAAGCTTGCTAGAAAATTCGGTTACTATGAAAGTACAATCGTCGTCCTCTAATAAAATTCCTTCAATTTTCCCCGAACTCTGGAAAAGCGTGCAATATTTCAATATTACAAAACCTCCTACTCTAAATTCAGAATTATTGGATTCAACAAGATTTGATATTTTGATTATAGGATTTTCTTGGAAATGGAAATGATCAGCCACAAGCTCAGCATGCACAAAGTCATTCAACTGAATAAATTCGTATTTAGGGACTACGAATGTGCACGGTGAAAATACATTTTTTTGAGATTAAAGAAAAACATCGCCCAAGCTGATGCCTATAAGCCAATGTTTTGGGTATATTCTTAAAATTGCACACCGTATGCGCTGTAGTTTTGAATACTTTGTGTCGAGCTTCGTAAGTCATGCTCCAGTACTGCCTTAGAGAACCGATTTGAACAATTGAACCTGAATAATGAAGAAGATGATGATGTTTAGGTTTCAGTTTTCGTTTGAATAATTCTTGATAATTACAACAGAATTCAGAAATAAGAGAGTCCAAGTAAATAAGGCCACCCTTCGTAATAATGTGCGAAAGAATTATGTCACAAATTTCTCGTAATAGCAAAAATAGTTTCCATACAGGATCATCGTGTGGCATTAAATCGCCAAGTATTAACGGTAAAGAGACGAGCAAACACAAATTTTGAGAAGCATTTTGTCCTGACTTTGTGTCACCCTTTAGCACTGAGGCTTTAATTTGAGACGGTTTACTTCTACGGAAGTGCCGTCCATAATCAAAGGATTCAATTCGATAATTCAGCTTATCCAAATTGAAACGCTTGTTTTTAATTCCTAAACTGATCATTAAATTGAGTAAATCAGGAACTACCCCTTCCAGTAGGTCGTGCATAATATCAAACACGAACACTTTCGTTACGTGGTGATATGGAAGTGAATTTATCACGGATTCAAAATTTATACCAGTAGCAGAAAGATTTCTAAATTCAACATCCTGATTATAATTCTCAATTGATCGCAATACTCCGGGGTTTTCGGTCACAGCGGTTTGACAATCATGCTTATGCATTTTACAACGCCTGCATGGATAATTGGCATTAAATCCCTCGGAAAAACCTAATATGGTGTGCAATCCTAAATTGTCACCCGATATTTGGGACAATGCAACTTTGATATTAATAGTTTTGCCATTGTGATTGAAATTTATCCCAGTTTCCCAAAGAAATAAAAGCTCTTTGACAATGATATTCATAACCGAGTTTGGAGATAATATCTTTAAATCCTCACTTTTAAGGGAACAGAGCAATATTATGTTTTCAATTGAACTATTATAATGACAAGGCATATCTTGGATTGAATAGTAAAAGTTTGCCAACTTATGTTTCCCATTTTTGGACCCCAAAGGATTAGCAACCTCAGCCTCGTCAAAGTATATATTTATAAAAATTACCTGAGATGGAAAGTTGGAATCGCGAAAAAACTTTCCATCTCGAAATGATGAAAATTTTCTCCCTGAATATGACTGTTGTTTGTCAAGTATGTCGTAAAAGCCTGGTTTCTGTAATAATTGGAAAATTGAGTCACGTATTGAAACATATTGAAGCTTAATTGGTCTGTAAACTTGTCGCTGGTTCCCAATTTTTAATGGAAAATGTAAATCTGTGTCCAAAACTATTTCTCGAGCAGGAATAAACAAATTTCCGTCAATTAAAAGCTTGTCTAACTTGTGTTTACTATCAAACGAAGAGAACACGTGAGCTAAGTTTTTAATTTGTTCAAGCTTAAATAACTTTTCACTTAATGTTTCGTTACTTTTTAATATTATAATGGATCTGCAAACAGCCTCTCCTAAGATCATTACGGTAAACTCCTTAATTAAAGTTAAAATCTCGTCTTTTGTGCTCATTGGGACCTTTCCTGAACGCAAAATTCCTGCAATCAATTTGAAAATTAATTCACGAAGTTCTTTGTTAATATCATTGTCGCAATCTTTTGTGAAACTTCGGTCAAGAAAATCTGCGTGAACTACTTTCATATTTTCAATTGGTGGATTTCTTTCCTCGTAATTTTCAGGGAGAAAATTTTCACTCAATAGCAACTTATGGAACTTGAAAGCATTTTTTAAATGGCTGATGTATGGCTTTCTTTGATATAAGCCACCACAATGAACACACCTATGTGAATCGGCTCCCAGTAATTTATGATCATTTTTTAAGTGATCAGAATACAATTTTAAAAGTTTAAATCTCTTTTCACAAACAAAACAAACATATACCGAATCAGACTGCAACTTATTTATTCCATTCCATATCAGAATCCGATCACCAAGGACTGGAACGACGTGGATGAGGTCATCTTTTTGAAGGTGTTGTAAAGAATCGTCGGTTAGATTGTTGTCTGTTAAAAAAACGTGCAAAACTAAGAGTTTTAACTTTAAAAAATGTAGAATGGAATTTAAAATAGATCTTACCTTTAAACAACTGACAGTATTTTCCAAGATTAAGTTGAGTTAACAATCTTTGAATCTCCGCATCACACATTTTGGAATTTTAAAAATAGGAATGTAAATTCCGGAATAAATGAGGGAAATGTGTAAATCTGGAATAGACTAATAAAGTCCAAAGTGCAAATCAAGAAGGGCGGGTGAATTGCGGTAGGCTTACTCGCAATGAAGTTCTCCTAACTTTAATGGGGGTAGATGTGGACTCATTTTTAAGTTATTGCCAAGTATGGTTTTTTCAGAGTTAGAAGGATCGCTTACTAGATTTAGAGCAACTGAACTTACTCTTAAAATACCTTCTTATTCTCGGTTTAGGGTTACATTCATTTTACTTTTCGAGAAGTACGCTACATTTTTGAGAGTGTATGTCAAATTAAAGGCGAGAGAATTAATAGGTTTTATGATTATAATTTAAAAATACCTGACAGTAGAGTAATTTTCCGTTGTAAACCCTGCTGTTTGTACGGATTTAAATCCAGTTTGGGCTTTACGATGCAAAAATACTGGCCAGATATTTCATTCTCAATTTTTGAAAATATTAGCGAACTATAAAAACATGCTCCCTTGAACCCTCTGTCGCCATCGTACTCCTCAAATGTCATTGACCGCTCCGATTTCACCAACGTGTTCCCCTAGTAGACAAAATTTATATTTCCAATTAGTGTCATTGCATTAAAATAACATGAAATAATAAATTTAAATCTTACAATGGATCCTTTAAACCTCCAGTCGACGGGTTGATTACTTGTGCAATTAATGACAAAATTCCCACTTTTCCTCACATTTCGAACGGCATAGGTCTCACTTTCTGACTCCACTTTCTCCACGTAATCCATCGGTATCTGTAATTTTGGAGCCGAGTGGTTCGCTGGAATTTGGACTTCACTCTCGATCCAGCAAACAAAACGATACTCGCATGAATAATTGAGATTCGTTTTGGCAACATCTTTTCTGTTAACCAGATTTATGTTAACTACGAAATCTGATTAAATAATGATGAGTTTCGTCAGGAAAATCGGTTCTAAATACTGTTATTAGAAATTCCAGAAAACAGGAGTATGGTCGAGTTGGCGGTTGCGGTTTTACATAAGAATATTGAACGGGAATTACCCTGATGGTAAAAATGATGAGATAAGCATCTATTGTCACAAATAAGAAATCAGACCTATTATTACGTACATATAAAAAACCGCAACTGCCACAGACAACTGTAAACATTTTGCATATTTGACTCGATCTTATGCTGTTTTAATATTTTCCTTGCTTTTCATAGATACAGAGACTATGACGTAACCAAGAATTACGTTTCATGCCGAGCCTTTTCCTGGATAGTTTCACACTTACATAAATAATTTAATATTTTTTAATATGTTACAATTATTAATAAATTATACATAGATGAGCTTCGCACGAATGTTACGTATACAGGGTATGCCCTACTTGAACTAACTTACTACACACGATCAGGTGAACCAAGAAGTGACCTCATCAAATTTGTATTGTGATAAAGTTTTTTAACCATGCAAAGATATTGGATGCGCACACTTCATGGTTGACTTACTCAACTTGCGTACAGTGTGGTCCACTTTGATTAGACCCCCCTAAAAAAATACTACCGGCGTGCGGTTTTTCATCAATCACTCCTGATTGTGAGTTTTTTTCGACCAAATTTTTTTTTCATAATGACCCCTGATAATACCTCGTCAAGAACTAAAAATCGCATCGGAGTACAAACGTTCGTTGCTTAATGGCAATGCGTCAAAGTTGTTGCATGAAATACGCACCTCGCCTCAGTGCTTCTACACATGCAAGCCCACACCTAGGGCGTCTAAATGACGCAAACCGGAAGTCTCTAACTGTAACGTGTGGCATTTGGCAGGTATCTTAAGATTTATTTTCACCCTTTTTCAGGCAGTTTCAGTATTTCGCAATTTTCTCGGTCTTCCTTTCAAGTTATCGGTTCAGAGCTGCTTATACACTTCAAGTCCACACCGAGGGGCGTACAACGCGCCCTTTCCGGAGTCTCTAACTGTAACGGGTGGCATTTGGCAGCACATACAAGATTTAAGCCTTCCCTTTTAGGAGAGAAGGGGGGACCTTTTGGATTTTAAGAAAAAAGCTGGATTTCAAGTTATCGCTTCAGTGCTTCTACACTTGCAAGCCCACACCTAGGGACGTCTAAATGACGCAAACCGGAAGTCTCTAACTGTAACGTGTGGCATTTGGCAGGTATCTTAAGATTTATTTTCACCCCTTTTTCAGGCAGTTTCAGTATTTCGCAATTTTCTCGGTCTTCCTTTCAAGTTATCGGTTCAGAGCTGCTTATACACTTTCAAGTCCACACCGAGGGGCGTACAACGCGCCCTTTCCGGAGTCTCTAACTGTAACGGGTGGCATTTGGCAGCACATACAAGATTTAAGCCTTCCCTTTTAGGAGAGAAGGGGGGACCTTTTGGATTTTAAGAAAAAAGCTGGATTTCAAGTTATCGCTTCAGTGCTTCTACACTTGCAAGCCCACACCTAGGGACGTCTAAATGACGCAAACCGGAAGTCTCTAACTGTAACGTGTGGCATTTGGCAGGTATCTTAAGATTTATTTTCACCCCTTTTTCAGGCAGTTTCAGTATTTCGCAATTTTCTCGGTCTTCCTTTCAAGTTATCGGTTCAGAGCTGCTTATACACTTTCAAGTCCACACCGAGGGGCGTACAACGCGCCCTTTCCGGAGTCTCTAACTGTAACGGGTGGCATTTGGCAGCACATACAAGATTTAAGCCTTCCCTTTTAGGAGAGAAGGGGGGACCTTTTGGATTTAAGAAAAAAGCTGGATTTCAAGTTATCGCTTCAGTGCTTCTACACTTGCAAGCCCACACCTAGGGACGTCTAAATGACGCAAACCGGAAGTCTCTAACTGTAACGTGTGGCATTTGGCAGGTATCTTAAGATTTATTTTCACCCCTTTTTCAGGCAGTTTCAGTATTTCGCAATTTTCTCGGTCTTCCTTTCAAGTTATCGGTTCAGAGCTGCTTATACACTTTCAAGTCCACACCGAGGGGCGTACAACGCGCCCTTTCCGGAGTCTCTAACTGTAACGGGTGGCATTTGCAGGACATACAAGATTTAGGTTTTCCCTTTTCATGTAGTTTCGGTATTTCGGAGTTTTCTCGGATTCCTTTAAAGTTATCGCAAAAGTGCTCCATTTCACTTTTGTAGCCATGGCCTAGGGCGTAAAACGCGCCCTCTACGGAGTCTCTAGCTGTAACGGGTGGCATTTGGCAGGACATACAAGATTTAAGCCTTCCTTTTAAGAGAGAAGGGGGGACCTTTTGGATTTTAAGAAAAAAGCTGGATTTCAAGTTATCGCTTCAGTGCTTCTACACTTGCAAGCCCACACCTAGGGACGTCTAAATGACGCAAACCGGAAGTCTCTAACTGTAACGTGTGGCATTTGGCAGGTATCTTAAGATTTATTTTCACCCCTTTTTCAGGCAGTTTCAGTATTTCGCAATTTTCTCGGTCTTCCTTTCAAGTTATCGGTTCAGAGCTGCTTATACACTTTCAAGTCCACACCGAGGGGCGTACAACGCGCCCTTTCCGGAGTCTCTAACTGTAACGGGTGGCATTTGGCAGCACATACAAGATTTAAGCCTTCCCTTTTAGGAGAGAAGGGGGGACCTTTTGGATTTTAAGAAAAAAGCTGGATTTCAAGTTATCGCTTCAGTGCTTCTACACTTGCAAGCCACACCTAGGGACGTCTAAATGACGCAAACCGGAAGTCTCTAACTGTAACGTGTGGCATTTGGCAGGTATCTTAAGATTTATTTTCACCCCTTTTTCAGGCAGTTTCAGTATTTCGCAATTTTCTCGGTCTTCCTTTCAAGTTATCGGTTCAGAGCTGCTTATACACTTTCAAGTCCACACGAGGGGCGTACAACGCGCCCTTTCCGGAGTCTCTAACTGTAACGGGTGGCATTGGCAGGACATACAAGATTTAGGTTTTCCCTTTTCATGTAGTTTCGGTATTTCGGAGTTTTCTCGGATTCCTTTAAAGTTATCGCAAAAGTGCTCCTTTTCACTTTTGTAGCCATGGCCTAGGGGCGTAAAACGCGCCCTTCTACGGAGTCTCTAGCTGTAACGGGTGGCATTTGGCAGGACATACAAGATTTAAGCCTTCCCTTTTAAGAGAGAAGGGGGACTTTTGGATTTTAAGAAAAAAGCTGGATTTCAAGTTATCGCTTCAGTGCTTCTACACTTGCAAGCCCACACCTAGGGCGTCTAAATGACGCAAACCGGAAGTCTCTAACTGTAACGTGTGGCATTTGGCAGGTATCTTAAGATTTATTTTCACCCCTTTTTCAGGCAGTTTCGGTATTTCGCAATTTTCTCGGTCTTCCTTTCAAGTTATCGGTTCAGAGCTGCTTATACACTTTCAAGTCCCAACACGCGCCCTTTCCGGAGTCTCTAACTGTAACGGGTGGCATTTGGCAGGACATACAAGATTTAGGTTTTCCCTTTTCATGTAGTTTCGGTATTTCGCAGTTTTCTCGGATTCCTTTAAAGTTATCGCAAAAGTGCTCCGTTTCACTTTTGTAGCCATGGCCTAGGGGCGTAAAACGCGCCCTTTACGGAGTCTCTAGCTGTAACGGGTGGCATTTGGCAGGACATACAAGATTTAAGCCTTCCCTTTTAAGAGAGAAGGGGGACTTTTGGATTTTAAGAAAAAAGCTGGATTTCAAGTTATCGCTTCAGTGCTTCTACACTTGCAAGCCCACACCTAGGGCGTCTAAATGACGCAAACCGGAAGTCTCTAACTGTAACGTGTGGCATTTGGCAGGTATCTTAAGATTTATTTTCACCCTTTTTCAGGCAGTTTCGTATTTCGCAATTTTCTCGGTCTTCCTTTCAGTTATCGGTTCAGAGCTGCTTATACACTTTCAAGTCCACACCGAGGGGCGTACAACGCGCCCTTTCCGGAGTCTCTAACTGTAACGGTGGCATTTGGCAGGACTAAGATTTTTTTCCCTTTTCAGAGTTTCGTATTTCGCATTTTCTCGGATTCCTTTAAAGTTATCGCAAAGAGCTGCCTTTCACTTTTAGTCACACCTAGGGGCGTAAAACGCGCCCTTTCGGAGTCTCTAGCTGTAACGGGTGGCATTTGGCAGGACATACAAGATTTAAGCCTTCCCTTTTAAGAGAGAAGGGGGGACCTTTTGGATTTTAAGA
>NW_019091298.1:0-21048 GCF_002217175.1 Folsomia candida | reverse complement strand
TCGGCACGTACTACAACCTAGTTCGACACTTCCGTCGCTCCAATGCGCCCGATCACCGGAAATGGGTCCCCTTCTGGGAAATATAAATATGCGTGAGCAATACGTCGACCTAGAAGAAGAGGAGACCACCACCACCTTGTTTAGCGATATCGTCCAAGATAACCCACCCCCACCGGATTATCAACATCTTTAAAAATTTCCTTCCGCCAGACAGTCCAGACAATGGAGAAGAAGAAGAAGTGGAGGAGGAGGATGAGGAAATGGGGGACGACGAAGAGGATACGTTAAGGTCGACGTCGACGCTGACATCGACTCCGATCTGGCCAAGATGTGTCGCTACTGTTTGGAATCCTTTGGAGATAAGAAGATCCTCTGGAAACATGTCGCCCGGCATAAAAACGAGGGCACGAATCGCTCTTTGACGATGGGAAGAGAAGAAAGTCGAAAGTGACGAGATGAAGACGATGCTCATTGACGATGATAAGGAGAAAGTTGAAACAGTGACGACTCTCTTTGATGACGATGAAGGTGAAGGTCAAAACTGAGACGATGAAGACGATCTCTTCCGACGAGGAAGAAGAATACGACGAGATTCTCTGAGAAAGGGGATCAGGTTTGCCCAACAAGTTGGAAATGATGTCCTGCCGGATGCCGTGTATTCACCGGAAGCTGTTCCTATCCAGTTGGAAGTTGTCATTAGTCCGGTTGAGGGACTCTCGTTTTACAACGAGACGAGGAAATGGTAAGAAAATAGAAGAGCAATTTTTTTTATGACGAATTTTTTTTTTGTAATTTTCTCCTCTATTTTTTAGTTGCGGGGAATGGCGACGTCGACATGGGCATTCCAGCTGGCGCAGAGATTTTGTCGCCACCCATCTACGCGACTAACATCGTCTCGTCGTCGTCCTCGCTGAATGACGCGGATGACAGCTCGTTTTTCAATGAAGAACAAGGCGACACGGAGGAAATGGTAAAAAAAAGTGGGAAAATGGTTTTTTGACGGCGACATTTTTGTATAATTTGGCCCTCTATTTTTTGGTTACAGGGAAATGTCGACGTCGACATGGGCATTCCTGCTGGTGCAGCGATTTTGGCCGATTTATCCACTAGTAGCGTCTCCTCTTCGTCTACGTCCGTCACGCCGAATGACACGGATGACAGCGACGCCGCCGATACTAGTTCGACTTATTCTGATGGCGACAGCAGTGAGGAAAACGTTCCGTTGCATTATGATTATGACAGCGAAGACATCGAGATTGAAGTCTTGACGGTGGAAGAAATCCGAAGAAGAGAGGAGGCTGCCATTTTCAAGGATAAAGTTAAACAGGTGAGTTTCAAAAGGGCGGAGTAAAAAATATGTTAATTGGTCGCTTGATTTATTTAATTATTACAGAATTATTTATTGGAAATTCAAAATTCATATTGTGACAAAATTCGATTCAAAAATCGAATTTAAGTTTCACGTTTGATTTATGACGCATCGCCAAAATCGTCAAATCAAATCAACATTTTTAATCATTTCTCGGCTCTGGGAATTTATTTAAAATTCTGCACCACAAATTTGCAGTGCAGGGTGTTGCCAATTAAAAAAATGTACACTCTAGGTTTGACGTTTTTTGAAGGTCGTCCAGAATTTTAAAACAAATTCCCAGGGCGGCGAAATCATTGAAAATGTGGCTGATTTTGGTCACGAGTCATCGAGTCCTATTTCGTTGATGAATTACGTAAATAAATCATTTGGTAACAAAATTGTGACGATATATTAATTTTACCCATAAAATCTGCTACCAAAAATTTTGTTATTACTTCGCTTTAAAAAAATAAAACTCTTTTATTCCCAGCTTCTTCGCAACCTCCAGCTGGGCGATTATGCCCACAACCACCGGAAGACGATGAAGATGACGACGACGATTACCCGAAGGAATTTCCCTGTACTTTGTGCAGCGCCGGATTTGATACAGCCCTTGAGAAGGAGGATCATTGGAGGGTGAACCACTTCTACTACAACGAGCCTGTCAACTCTCCAAGTTGGAACGTCCGCCCACGTGAAAGATTACCCGAGGAATAATACAGGTCGAAAATTCCTGAAAATTTTCGCTTTCGATAAATCCAGGCCGATATTTCTCGTACAACTCTAAATATCTTAAAGTCATTCGTAATTCGAGATACACATTTGAGAAATGTTCAAGTTTTACAAAAGTCTGCACAATTTGTCAAAATTTTTCCAAGATGTGATTCAATTCTCAATTTTGCTACATAGTTTTTGAATTTTTATCGCTTTTTGTAAAAATTTTTGTTTCGATTCAGTCAGCCTGGTGAACCCGACGCGTCGTCTCGAGAACAGCGAAGGGGCTGTCAGCCTAACCGTAAATGTTAAACGAAAACCAGGTCGACCTCGGATTCATCGTGACCCAGAACCCATAGTTGAACGGAAACCAGGTTCAATTCGCAATTTTTCATTCCATAGTTTTGAATTTTTGCGATAATTTTATAGCAATTCTTGTTTCGATTTCAGACAGTCTTGTGAACTCGACGCGTCTCGACAACAGCGAAGAGGCCACCGCCAAATGTTAAACGAAAACCAGGTCGACCTCGGCTCCACCCCGATCCGGGACCCAAACCCATGGTTAAACGGAAACCAGGTCGACCTCGGATTCATCGTGACCCAGAACCCGAACCGGAACCCAAATTCATCAAACCCATCCGGGATATTATAAGGAGTTTTACGAAATCAACGTCCGCCCCCACCGCTGTCACCGGAACCTCAACCAAACCGAAAACGGAGTTGGGACACAACCAAGACCAAGAAGAGGGTGACTTTCAAATGCGACTACAGTTCAGGTGAAATTGTGGGGAGATCTTTACCCGTAACGGAGCCTCAGTCAATCTTGAAACGTAGTACGTTTTAATAAAAATCTTTAAAATGTATAAATATAATTTTGATAAAAATTTTGATTTGTGTTTTTCAGGAGGAAAAACGATTTATTAAAAATATGGAAATCTCATCTCGATTCATTTGACTTTTTTTACATTGAAATACACATAACGGAGTCCCCTTAATCTTTAAACGTAATAGATTTTTGTAAAAAATATTCAAAAAATGTATAAAATTTGGTAAAAATTTTGATTTTGTATCTTTCAGGAGGAGAAACGACTTATTATTGAAACGAAAATTTTGTTTAGTTTGATCTCAATTTGACTTTTTTGTGCTGTTGAATTTAGTGTTTTACTTTTTTTATACATTGATGAACTTTGTTACATGCTTGTCTCGTAATGTAATTTTAGAGAATTTACTTTTTTGACACGTTGAATATTTCGTGTGAAAGTTTCTCTTTAGAGTAATAATTTTAATTGTTGATTGATTAATGATGTGATGAATTTAAGATTGTGATTGTGTTTATTTGTCGGTTTAAACTAGTGAACTGTTGACTTATTTTTTGACGATTTATTTTAATAATTTCATTTTTGAAGAAACAATACATGTGGAAGTGTATAAATAACTTTGATTTATTTAATAATTTGATAATTACATTTTTAGAGAAGTGTTTAAAAAATGGATGTACTATTTTAGTCCATTTTATTGCAAACTTTACGATAATTTTAAGATTTGACATATGTACTGTGAGTCACAGTGTCTGTGCCCGTGACGTGACAGGTCTCGTCTGTAATTTTTTTCGAAATTATTTTTCCTATAAATTTTCGAAATTTATGGCAAAGTTTCCAATTTTTGTACGTGGTACCACATAGACCCTTTTTTGCTTTGATCTCTGTCTGCTACTCACAAAGCTTATGGCTCGCAGTACTTCGTTCAATTTAATTGTTACCTGAGCCCGTGAAAAACCAAACCAAATAAATAAAATGTTTTCTAATCTACTAAATTTTGATAAGCCAATTTAACTACTTACCTTCAATTTGTGTTATGTGTGACTTGAGCTACGTTTCAAAATTACGACTAGATTTTAAGCAAAAATTCATAATTTCAAGAGTTTCCAGTTTTCATCTCTCTAAGGTTGGAAAAAAGCTTTATCATGGGTCGTTATATTTAGTGGAAATTTTATAATCTAGAATATCCAAAGTGTCATTCTCATTTTAAAACACGACTTAATTCTGCACAATAATTTTGTCAAACTGAATTTATTGCGTAAAAATGTCAAGTTTAAATGCCGATATCACATATTTTTATAATTTTTGAATGGTTAATAGTCCAAGATGAAAAAATGGTCGTCCCGTAAGCAAAAATATTTTGTTGTTCAATTATAACTGTTTTTTTTTATTAAGATTCCTCCACAATTGTGCAGATGCAGAGTAGCCTTGTAACCCTTTAACAAATATAATTACGTGTTGTAATTGTAAACTGCATAAGATTTTGCAGAGTTTACTCGATAAAATTTATTGAAAATTTTCCAGCTCATTTATTGAAAATTGAAACTAAAACTGGAATCTTTATAATCTAAGGTTTCATTATTTCAGTAATGCATTTTAGAAACACGGCTTAATTAATTTCCTCATAATAATTTTATCAAACTGAATTTATTTCGAAAAAATGCCAAGCTTAAATGCCAATATAAGATGTTTTTATAATTTGGGAACGTTAAAAGTCCAAGATCACTAAATTTGCTGTTTCCATCTCATAAAAAACGTGAGCTTCAATCAGAGCAATAATCCATGGTCCATCAATTTTTTGTGGTCCATGGTCCATAATGGACAAATTTATTCCTCACGCCGCACGTAATCCGGCAATCTCAATTCTTCACTCTGCCTACATTACAAACATCTAAATTATAACCTTACAAATACAAAATGCGAAAAAATACAAATATAAGTATTGGTGATGAGTCATCGAGTCTAATGTTAAACAAAATTCTAACTGAAATTTTCGTATATTATTTTTTTTACAAAATTTGCAATTTTACAAAGTTTGACATGAAGAAATACTACAACGTGTGGATAAACTGTGCAACTTGTAAATAATGAGGAAGAACCAAACACAGTCAAATATTTTGCACCTGTCGCATTCTGTAATTTAACAGGTGCAGAGATATCGTATCCCGACAGGTAGAGCAGGTTAAGGTTAATTATTGCGTGTATATGTCCCTTCACTACTATATGTGTACATATACCAATTACACCTTGATCGTATATGCTGATAATAAAGGCATCAATTGCGATAATAATTTGCTATTAAACGAAACCAACCCTGATCTCATAAATATTATGCATAACGACTAATTAAGTTTCTGCACATATAAATAAGTCACGCTATCGTCTCGTCTATGACATTGCTGGGAATTTGCACGTTTATTTTTGTTTATTTGTGGAATGAGTCATTCACCAATGAGGCAGAGGCGGATATGCATTTAAGAAAAATCGTGTATTTAATATTTACTAAAAATATTTACGAAAAAAACTATTACAAAATTAATTCTCAAAAAATTTATAGTTTTTCTCGAGCAAAAATGCCGTCTCATATCGTTGAGATATTAAAAAATATATATATTTATAATATTTTGTAATAAAATGTATGTATTTTGAAAAAAATATGGATTTTGTGATCCAATTTCTTCGATTAAAAAATTTCTTCCTGCATAGTCCAAATATTAAAAAATATGTATATGTTGTGAAAAAAATATCTAAAAATTAATTTACACATTTTTCAAATTACAGCAGAAATATTTATGCTTAAAAAACTAGAAATATGTGACTATGTAAAAATATTTTGAAATTTTTATAGTCTAAGCGAGTTAGGGAATACATCCACAAAGTTTGACGGTCCGTCGTCATCGCATGAAAAAGTTGAAAATAAATACATATCCATCCTCTGATTAATAATCAATCAATAACGCAGCTGAAAATTAGATCAGCGGAATAAAGGAAGCCTCAAAGACATCCAGTTGTATGAAAATAGTTCAAGATTCTCTTCTCTTCTGACGCAGAGGGGAAATGTATTTAATGCAACGGCTGCTTCTATATGAGACACATTACTACGTGGAAGAGGAAATTGGGCTTATCTCCGCCAAAAAGGAATTACACTTATCAATTTCAATTTTTCAACTAATCTTTTATCGTAAAAAATGACGCCGTCCCGCTCACTGCTTCTTCTCGGTACCGTATTCGTTATCGTCCTGGCTATAATTTCGGGTAAGTACTCGTCCTTAATGTGAAATTAACGTAAGACTCGATAACCAGAAATCAATACAATTGTCAGAATCAACACATTTTTGATAATTCTTATCTTCTGGAATTTATTTTAAACGACAAATTTGCAGTCAGTGAATTGATTAATGGAATGACGGTGAGTTTTTTAAGCCAGTTTCGATAAGTTCCAATTTTTCTAAGACTTCCTAAACTTAAGATCTCCTCCTTCAAAAAGTGTCAAAATCTGCAGCGTATATTTTTTTTAATGGGGAACTCCCTGCTCTACAAATTTGTCGCCCAGAATTTTAAAATAAATTCCCAGCCCCGAAAAATGATTAAAAACGTGCTGATTTGGACGATTATCTAAGTCTTACGTTGCGATAAATCGCTTATCTTATGCAAATTTATTTACCAGCCGCACAATCCGCTCCGCATAATGACTGCGATTGTCACTACCAGACGGACAAGGGGGGCTGCGTGATCACGAGGGTCCTGCCGCTGCCGGATTTAAATGCAGGTGTCGCTTTCCCGATTTTTCTTAATTACGCACTGCATCGGAACCAGGATTGGCTGTAATGCGGAGCGAACTTTGTCCAGCGAATTGCGCATCGAAGGATTGTTGTTTGCTGGCTAATGGAAATTGCGACGGATATTAAGTAAATAGCTAACAAATTAATGTAATGTTAACAATTAATTAATTAATTGATCAATTAAAAATAAAATAAATAAAAAGTTAAAAAGTTTACAAATAAACCCACTGAAATTTCAGGGGTGGAAAAAATGTGACATCAAAATACAAAAATGCAGATATACATATGTATATATGCAAATATGTACTTCGGGCATCAAAATACTGAATCAATTCACTTAAAATGTAGGCTTTGGTAACCTTGTAAAATCCGTAAATTCTGTAAACTTTACAAAATTTTACAACAATTTTTAAGGAAAATTTGCGTACAAATTTTTAAAAACTTGCCAGCCAAAAAAAATTGTAAAAAGTGCACGATTTATACGGAATTTGAAATTCTAAAATTAATTTAGAAATTGTAGCTTAACGATCAAGGACATCTTTTTAGTTTGAGACAATTCACCCAGTCTTTGGTAACTTTTCAAAATTCGAAATTTTGCAAATAATTTATAAACTTTTACAAAGAAGAAACGCCTTGAGCTGAGCAAGATTACAAAACTTTGAACCTAATTATTCTATACATAAATGTTACTGTTCATCCAGTCTTATTAGTCGTAAAAAATTCTGGAAGGTTACCTGGCAGATTATATTTTTCAATTAGCAACAAATGACCTCTCAGAAAATTTTCCAAGAAATTGCGACTATTAATATTGGATGAACAGTAGTCAAACTTTATTAGTTTACGGATTTTATAAAGTTACAAAGACTCTTAATTGTCTAATTTACAAGGAAACAATCTAATTCAAAACGTGTTTCATAAAATACAAAATATAATAGTAAAACGGCGTCAAACTTAAACAGAACTATAAACTTTTGATTAGATAACTACTGTTTTGGTTAAATATGTTAAAATGAATTTATTGACATTAATATAAACGAAACCTAATGATAAATTCACATTATTGTCAATGCTCAGGTTTTGAGTAGGGAGATGAGTATTTGCATCCGACGGGTAGAAAACGCTCGGTAAATTTGAAAAGTGTACAATTTTCGAAAATGTCGAAAATGTTTTGATCGTTTTATAAACGTAAACTTGTAGCTTATTTAATACACTGTTAAAAATCTGGTTGAGTCAGATACATACTCGGTGCTGGTATCGATTTGGTAATAATTTTCTCCCAGATTGGTAGTAGTTTATTTCTGACTGGTAAATTTTTCATTACCCCAACATTACAAAACGGTAATGCAATGTCCGTTATTACCTGTACGGGAAGAGTCATATATATTATCCGCACTTGTACTGATTTGGTAATAAATTCTGTAATTGATTCGGTAATAATTGGTACGGGAACTTATTTTTGAATAAGTTATTTTTGAATTTCATCAAATCCAATAACAATTTTCAACCATTCTTTCGTATCTATCAATATTTATAAACTCAAAATTATTTCAGTTCAAAAACGGTGTCTAACTTGCACAGAAAAATCATTTAATAAAAAACACGTATGTACATCTATATCATAAACGTTTCAAATAATTTATCCGTAAACAAGAATTCCCGTTATTACCAGTGTCGGTAGAGTTATATACTCTCCACTCGCACACAGTTGAACTTTTACAGTAATTGAAAATTGAAATTGAGAAACTACGCCACTGTCAGTCTCCGTCAGCATAATTTCAGTGTCACAATTTCTCAGAATTTTCAATTTCTGTAAAACTTCAACTGTGTGAGAATGGAGAGTAGGTATGTACTCCGGTTGGTATACATGCACCCATACCCATATCTTTTCAAAAATTTAGTTTTCATCCAACAGTCAGTCATCCCGATGTCTGACTGAAGATTTTCATTCACATGCAGTCATTTTCTTTTAAATTCATTTCATTTCACTTCATCGGACTTCACTTCCCCATGTGTTAAGCATAGGGAGAAAATGCAGAGTAAAAAATCCCTTCATTCACAATCACTATATCTGAAATGACGGAATCCTTCAGTCATTTTTACTCGAATGACAAGAAATTCATTCCCATTTACTATCATTCGCCATCATGATCACTCAAATGAATGAAGGTGAACAGGTATACATGCACCAGGCAGGTATTAGTGCACAATACAATTGCATAACTGGGTCAAAGTATTAAACATACATGTCTACTTTTTTTTCTCCGTAACTAATCAGCGATAAACATGATGTCCAAAACCTACTCCAAGCAACTTTGCGGGGCCTTTTAAGATGGCATTAATGCCATCTTGGTAGTTAATGACAACACATTTGGGTGGAAAAGACCCCCACCGGCCAACCACTTGACCGATCATGCCCATCTTCGAACTCATCCTTACTTTTGACCCAAAGTTCAAGTGTACAAAATTTCAAGTCGATAGAATGTGTTTAAAGAGAGTTATCGTGCGTACAGACAGACGGACGGACAGACAGACATCCTGACAAATCTATAAGGGCCATCTTAAAAGGCCTAAAAACAAGTCTGGAGTCCAGACGTGTTTAATTCAGGGTCACAGGTTGCTAAACAGGTTGCGAATATTCGCAACCTGTACATTCGCGAATGTGCAGCAATGCACTATAGCTTAACCATGGCCATGGTTAACAATCCATAGATCAGGACACACCCTCATTGAACACAACCTAACGCAATCTAATTGCCTTGGGAAATTTGCATAATACTCGAGTTACGAGCACGCGATTGTATACAATGCATGCATAAATAAAAAGAGTAGTGCAGTAATATTTAAGAACGAGTTCCAGAAATTTTCCAGTCTGCAGCCTGGAAAAATGAAAGCTGCTAACCTCAGTATATATTAAGTATTCAGCCACTTTATGCACTGTTAAAAATGTGTGTAACTTAGTGCTGAGTTACTTGCCAGTATACACTGACAGGGGTATTGGTAATTCTGTACAGGTAAATGGCAAACCTATCATCGGGTTGCCCCAATACTTACTCTGTTTAGTCTACTTTGCTTGGATTTAATCCAGAAAGAGTTAACAATGCATAACTACCCGTGGCAGAGTTATGTGAGTTGGGCGGGAGGTTGGCTCTTACACCACAAAGGAGCGCATTTTCCACTCAATCCCTTCCACCACGCTGCGAGTGTAATTCGGGCAGTTGGAAAAAATTTTCATTTCCTTGCCCCCGTTTTACCACCCCACTCAGAAATGGCAACGCAAGAGGTGCGACGACTTCTGCAGCAGTGCGGATTAGAAGAGTACCCAAAAAATTTGAGGGTAAATAGTTAATTTAAAGTTGCAAATTGTCGAAATTGTACAATAAATTTATTCTCATAAATGTGATTGCAATTTTCCCTCTTATTTTCAGAAAACCATATTACCGATGATGAATTGCTGGAGTTATCGAAGGAAGATCTCGCAGACCTCATCCCAGTATTGGACATCGCTCAAAACTCAGCAAGGCCATTGTTAAGCTAAAATCAGGAGTAATTTACGTATGTTTTAAATGTACAGATAAATTTAGAAATTTAAGGCTATTATCCCTACATTTAACAAAGTTTCATAAACTAAAGCTAGAGAGTGAATATAAATGCCCACATTTAATGGTTCATTTGCACGCAGGGCTTATCTTGGTCACTTTGCGAATATTTTTAAACTTCATTCCCAACTTTTAAGTGGTGTATCACTTACTGATTGCCATACGATTTGCTAAATCAAGAAGAGTTAGAGGAAAAGATGACGAGTTTTGTCCCCTCCTAAATTAGAAGACTTTCTGGTCCTGAGTCAGTTATACATTTCGAATCATGCATTGCAAAATTATACGCTAGTATCTTAGAGTCTGGAAAGATCCCATGGTTAGTTGTACAAAATCATGTCCGTCGTGAAGGAAAGCATAGCAGAAGTAATTAAAATTAGCGAATTTCGTAACAGTTATAATGGAAATCCAACCAAGTACAGTCCGGTTAGGGATTTATTAGCCGTTTTTGACCAGTTTAGTTCAAGATACAAAATGGATAAGTATTTATTAAGTAGAAATTTCATGATTGAACCCAAAGAAATTGTCCTTGACACCGACATATCCTTTCAGTCTAGAAGTTTGGGGTCACGAAAGCAGGAATATAAGAATGTCACTATGCAATACATTTCTATTAAGAAATCCATTCAACAGTTGCTTCGAAAACCAGGATTTTTCTCAATTTTGCAAACTAATAGAACTTTAACGGTGAAAATTTCTCTTGCTTCCGGGATGGAAAATTTGTAAGAGATTTTAATCAGCCCAGAGAAACAATATTTATCAATCTCTATTACGATGATGCAGAAGTAGCCAATCCTCTGGGTTCAAAAAGTGGAAAACACAAACTAGCAAACTTTTATTTCTCTATAATTGATCTTCCACAACACCTCCTTTCAAAATTAGACAATGTTATTCTTGTTGCATCACTTAAAACCGAGGACTTCAAATTATGTTCCCAAATTCGGTTTTACGAGTAATTACTAATGAATTGAAGGAGCTTTGGGAGGAAGGAATATTGTTTGTACACAATGGTGAGCAAATTAATTTAAAAATTGCATTAGCTCAGGTATGTGGAGATAATTTAGGATTACATACTCTTTTAGGATTTTCCGAAGGTTTTAATGCAAATTATCCCTGTCGGCGTTGTAAAATGCATAAAAAAGAGTGCCAGAGTGTTTGTTTCGAATCAAAATCTAAACTCAGAACTGTAGCAAATTATTCGTTAGATGTGGAGATAAATAATCTCAGCGAAACGGGTTGAATTTTTCTTCCATTCTGAATACTTTACCATATTTTCATGTCATTAAATTTTGTCTTCGATATTATGCACGACTTATTTGAGGGGGTGGTGCCTGACTTATTTCATTCCGTTGTAAATTACTTGGTTTCAAAAAATAAGCTGTCGGTTGACAAATTGAATTATCGCCTAGAGTCATATGATTTTGGTCGCCATTACGGGAAAAGTAGGCCGTCACAAATTAAACCAACATTTATGAAGGGAGAAACCAAATCTGGCCAAAATGCTTCGCAAAATATATGTATTGCTCTTTATCTTCCTATTTTACTTGGCGATTTGATCGACACTTCTGATAAAACTTGGTCACTATTCTTGTTATTAAACGAAATAGCCAGGATCCTCCTTGCAAATTTTATTTCATCTGGTGGGCTTGTTTTACTTGATTCTCTTATCGCTGAATTCCTGCACCAATATCAGGACATGATTCGAAAGCCATTGAAACAAAACATCATCACATGTTGCACTATTCTTCCGCCATTAAGCAGATAGGACCCTTCGTCAGTTTTGGAGCATGCCCTTCGAGGCGCGCCATAAGTTTTTCAAAACAACTGCACATGTCGTAGGCAATTTCAAAAATATTTCGAAATCATTGGCATATCGTTTTCAATTATCTCGTTGTTTTAAGCTGCTTTCTTTGGAAACATTTTCGCCACACTCATTTGCTTGCAATGATTACGAGTCAATAAATTTGGCAGACACGATAGAAAATGAATTATTACTGGGAAAATTTAGCAAATTGGCGACGGATCAGATAGTTGTGACGACTAAAATTACAAAAAATGGCTCTGATTTTGAGGTGGGTGGATATATCTTGTTAGAATATTGCAGAGAAATGCCAATTTTTGGTCGCATTGACAGAATCATTTTGGACAATGACGATTGTCACTTTGTAGTTAAAAAGTTTAGTAGTGAGTATATTGCTCAATATGCTGGATACAAACTTTATGAATCCGGACTATCCATACTTATTGACTCTAATGATGTAAAATATTTCAATGCTTTTATTCTGCTATATCATTTAGCAATGACTCAGAGCATTTTATTATTCTGCCAATAATATATATTTAAACTTATTGTGGTAGTAAACAATAATTTATTGAGGGGATGTCCAAAAATTAAGATAATTTAACTATAAATGAACATAAGTTCATAACATAACGTAGGTTCATAACTCCCATTTGCGCCATATGTAAAAATGGATGTACATAATGCATCACGAGGGGAAGAAGGGTTTGAAAAGTCTGCATTTTTCGTGAAATAATTTATGGGCGTTCCCTTCAAATTATTATGTAAGTTGTTAATAAATATATAATTTAGGATTCGCAGTCATCAGTTTTTAGCGGATCAATATTAGATGAAGCCGAAATAAGAGAACGGGGGTTAAAATTTCGCCAACATTGTTTAGCAAACCTGAGCGGAAACGTAACCACCAAATTTTCAGCCAAGCAATTTATTTGTAAGTTAAATCCAGTCTTATTTCATTATCAAGAGCGCAAGGATATGATTTAATTGCGAAAGTTATTGGTTTGGTCTGTACTTAGGAAGACATATCACCAAATCACGAAGAATTGACAACCAGAGAGCCTATTATTAACGAGTCGTCGCAAGGAGAGATCATTAACCAAATCTCCGATCCAATTCCCATAGAGATTGATGGCTCATTTCTGCAATTACATAGTACCGATGAATTAGAATCTGGACCATTACACCAGGTGTGCCATCGGTTTGATTAAGGGAGCGTCCATAAATCACGTGATCGATTTTTGGACAATTTTGACCCCCTGGATGTTCTTCCTACTATGAAATCTTCCACATTTATGAGGCGAACTGTAATTCGCGAAGAAATGCAACAGAACTTGGTAGGGTTTCGAAGGATCCCGTCAATTTTACCACGCTTGTTTGATATTAAGGGAATGGTAAGAATTATGTTGTGTACATAATATGCTTAATGCTATTTATATAAAAACATAATCCTTTCCTATTGTTCAGATTGTTGAAGACTTCAATTCGAGACATCCAAGGCTTAGTCTTGTGATGTATGAGCGGTGGCCGAAAGCCTCGAAATTGCTCCTCACCTATGCAGAGGAAAGTGGCGTTGATTACCAAAAAAAATTGGATATTCGAAAGCCAAGGTGTGACTAACTGGGGGTGAGTTAACAACATTATTTGCTCTTCAACTATAATTACAATTACCTAGCTAATATTCAATGATTTTTAGATGACATAGCATTGATTGCGTTCAGCCTCCTGCCACATATTCTCCATCCTGTGCTCGTAAAATAAACCCTGCGCCCACTGGGGACAATAATATTAGTCAGTCGGACAGCGGTCCTAAGCCAAAGCGAGTTAAGAGATCAATAAAAGCAACAGATTTGGATGCTCGGAATAGCTTGATAATATTTAGATCTTTAAGTTGAATGATTATATAAAAGTATTAAATTAAGGTAAAAATGACATGAAAGTAATAGCATTTCTTTATTGTTGCAGAAAAATACGCATGTCGCGGAAGTCCTGAGTGAGAATAAGAATGTTGCCCCCTCATACTGGCTCTTGGTTCTACATACGATTTAAGGTTGAGTCTTACTTCGTAATTTTAGATAGGATGGCTATCCTTGTGGGGATAGTTTCTTTGTAGCCTTAGATACATGCATTAAAAGCTTTAGTGTTTTCTACTGCCCCTCCGGTTGAAGCAAAAAATGTATGGTTATTTTTGTTACACGGTATAGCTGGAAAACCCTGCGATAACTCAACATTAACCCCGGTTGTGCAAGCTCTAATCGGCCAAATAATGCCCAGGTTGTAATTTTAACTAGTAAATTATATTTTATTAGTGAAATTTTTAATTGTTGCTATTTTAAGCAATACTGTTCTTGTAGAATTTTAAAATTAATGAATAATTAATAAAATTCCATAAATAAATTATGTAAACAAAATTGAATGGATTTCAAATTATTTGCATATACCGCTCTCATAAAAAGAACACCGTACTGAGTAAGCAGTACTCCATAAGGTTACCGACTCACAGTGCCCTTGTGGAAGCGTTACTGGCTGAAGGTAACGGTGTACTCAAACGGGTAAAACGCGTACTCTTTTGCATTTAAGCTCCCACGTACACCATAGAGAGTGCAAACACTATTAACTCTGCCACGGTAGTATTTACCCGTAGGGGTTTATTTATTCTTACAGTGTACACATGTACTACTCTAAAATGACATTTACATTGATTTAATTAATGCTTCACAATTTTCATAACGTCTCTAACGCTGGGTTTATATTTTGTTAGATATTCCAGCAAGCAAGCATTAATTCGTATTTGGAGAAAATTAGAACTTTTTGCTAGTATACTACGTAATATTTACTTCATATTAAGAGTTATCACTCGCTTAACTCACATATTGTCTTCTGCCAAGTTTTGCTTCTCCAGCATCACACGGCCATTTGCAAAGAGAAACTTGTGATTATACATTTCTTCTGTGTAAGGGGTTTAGCCCATACAGAAAAGAAACGCGTGGTTTGACCAAGGCTGTCGAATTACTGACCTTGTCAGACTTCTGGGAAGAAATGGAATAAAAAGATCTTTCTCCAAGCAAATAATAATACGTATTATCGTAGTTGTCCGTTATCAGAATAAGTGTAAAGGGCGTGAGACGAGCTTATTCGCTAGTCCATGTCACGATCAAATAATCGCATCATGTCTACATTTATATACGGCACAGGTAAGTTTTCGAATTTCGCATCGCCGACACGGTCAAGGCGGTCAAAATGGCTTGAAAAGGCATTGATGATCATGATCCCATTTTTACAGAACGGCTACAACCGTCGATACAAAATATTTGACGTTTTCTACTTACGGAAATGGGGAACATAGAATTTGGAAAGACTGAATCGTTCCCAAGTTAGATCGTGCCAAGAGCATGAACAGAGTGACGGAGTCAGCGTATACATAAGACCAAACGGTTTTCATACATTTATGACTCGATTACAAAGGTTACTGAATGGTAGCGATAAGGTAATTAACTCATATAATCTTATACATACCTTATGCAATTACGCAACGACAACTTGATGTGAAAAATTGACTGAATTGAACTTGACAACTGATAACGATAATTTGTATAACAATTGATTGCCACGTATGCATAATCAATTCTCAAACCTACTGGAAGCATACGTACGTTTCCAACAAACAGAGCAGGATGCTGGTTTTCAAGAACTCACCGCTTTAAGCGTTCTATCGCTTTTAGCATTATTTGGAACTGTGGCGCCAACTACGGTTGAGAAACGTGAGCGCAAAAATACAAATTATTATAATCAGGATATTCATATTGAGGAAAATGCTTACATAATGTGCAATTTATGTACAGGAGCAAGCAAGATTTGCAACAATCCCGAATAATTGCGACTTAAAGATGGTCGAGAACTCGTCCCGGTTGTGATAGTTGAGGGCAAAGACTCTTGTGGACTCGGGATATGGGTAATTTATACATTTTGGGTAAAAATCCTGGTAAAAAGTTTTTTTCTAAAACATAAGCTGGACAGATGCCGTCGCTTATTGCGCTTCCTTCAACATGTCCATTGGGAAACTGTTACAGCTCATCATACCAAAAGTGTACTTGTTTGTTCACTGTGTAAACTAACATATCGCAATTACACTATCCATTCCAATATATCATTAACCAATCTGTGTTTTCCTAGTTTACAACTTTTGGTTAGGAGGAACCAACGCTTTCTCTGAACGAATGAGTGGTCTGGCGAATGACCGAGTCCGTTTAACATACTCGATGGGGAGCTACACAACGAATTCTAGAAATAGTTGTATGTATTTCATTGAAAGCTCAAATTTGGTGGAGCATGATTGCTTGGATCATACTGGAGAACCGGAGGGAAATTTATGTTTGTGTCAGGACCGGTGTGCAAGTAACAGGGATGCAGACTGATAAGCCATAAGAATTTAAAATTTAAAATTCAAAATATCTCCTATTTATGTGTAATATTGGTCAAATAAAGTTGCATGAATTCTGGCAAGAAATCCTAGATGGTTTTTTACTTGTCACCTTGTGATTTATTTTTTATTGTAAACGCCAATTTTATTAGAAATTGTTGCCTCCCCAAAGTAAATGGAAGGTGTTGCTTGGGGCAAGGTCAATTCTTGGATTAAATACTGTCTTACTTGCAGCTGTCGGCGTTAGAACCTTATCAATAATACGATTCGGTCTAAGCCATGACCTTAAGGCTTATTCCATTCGGTTTTTTTGTAATTGGTACTTTATAGATTTACACATGCTATATTTTCCTATTTTTGTGTTATACGTCATTCTGTACTCTGGAATTTTTAGTATGTACTTATTACCAAATTGTAAAAATCATTTATTCATTCAATACTAGTTCAATTTCATTTGTTAATACTTTGTGCCCACGTATTAAGATCAATACAACAGCATTGAGCAATAGAATTGCGATTTCTATCTAGCGTCTACTTATTTTGATATTCTTTGACAAGAAATCTGCCGGTCATGGCCTAATGTCAGTAAAGTCACTCTAGTGAAGCAATGAACAATGATTTGTAGTTTTCATTTAATTAATGGTGATTTAAATTTTGTAATTGAAAGACCACACATACCAAGTTCTAAGTGTCGAAGGTTATTTCGAACATTTGTGTCATGAGGCCTATTACCCACCACAATTAGATATGACTAAAGCGTCCAAATCTATTCGGTTGCATGATATGTCTGCATAAATTATCAATGGTCTATATCCATGCTGGGCTTTCAGCGGATCGGATTGGACGCCTTGATCACGTTTAAGTATTTGATGTGATCTCATTTATTTTCGTCAAATAATATTTATTGCTTTCCTTGTAATCATTTAGAATTCTGAGAACCGTTGTAAAGCCGTATATAAATAATTCGATTGGTGATAATGTATGACATGAATTAAATGTACGAATGTATAACAGAAGCTTTATTCTACGCTTGCATGATGTATATATTTATCGCCCGTGTACAGAATGTACACAACAAGATAATGGGGCACTTCCGTCAAAGTTCGTAACCTGCTAACTGCGTTTACGTTTGTAAACCAACTTTTACACACATTTTGGGAAATAAGCTTACGAACTCTTACGAACTTACGCACTCAAAAGGCATGTTTTTCGTTCGTAAATAAAAGTTCGTAAACTATTTGGGTGATTGATATTTGCATTTCGATTTCATCACCATGACAACAAAGAATTTCTTTGTTTTTCTTATTTTTTGTTGTATTGCTAAATAAAATTATTAGGTTTGAAAAAAAAATTTCTTTGATTCCACCAAAACAGGAAAAAAATACAGAGAGATGTTTTACGAAAATTTTTACAAAGTCAATTCACGTCAAACCTGTGTAAATTTACAAACGATACGCAGTTACGCAGGGTTTACAAACTTGACGTGAAAATGCACCAATGATTAGGTCAATCAATATGAGATCTGTTTATATTTCAGGCTGGTGAGCAGTAGCGTAACGAGGATTGGGGTATAGGGGCTCAGCTTGAAAATGAGCATAATTTTTGGTCATCTTTAAACTTTAATACATCAAGCTTAAAAAGATATAAGTTCCAATATAAATAATTACGTTAAATTCTATACAAATTAACTTATGTTATAACTTTAAATTTCTTTTTTGTTAGTTAGAATGCATATTAACATTGGATTTTCTAAGTCATGGGAAGGCTCAAGCATCCTAGCCCACCTGTGGCTACGCTTCTGCTGGTGAGTAGACGTATAGGTTTGATGGCTTTATATTGAATAAAGTGGGGTGAAACTGCACCTGTTTGCTGTCAATGACTCGTGTAACTTTTACCTTTTACGAGTAACGTTTCAAAGTTTTAATTCTACTAATTTTGACACCATAACAGTGGACCTGTATCTAGAAGATATCCAGCAATTATCCTACGCGTTATCAAACAATACTCTATTTAATACTCTGTGGATAGTCATACACGTTAAAAACTTTCTGAGTACCCATTATATTTGATTGCAATTTGTGTGAAGTTAAAATTTTGAGCTTTGAACTATGTCCACACGATGATCATGAAAATGACGGCTATTTTTAGCCGTCATTTCATACCTTTAAAAATTACATGTCGATATCCGAAAACAAAATTGGTAAAATTCCGTCGAAATTATACTGCTTACGGACGACGGACAAGTGCAGAATAAAGGATTTCACCCCTAGTGCTTGGCTGAATTTGATGAATAGCATGACTTCCATAAGATATAAATATACCAAATCTTGTTTCTGACCTTTTTATCCAAACCTTCATATAAATGGATACGAAAAAATCGGGTTTATTTACTAACCTGCATAATAGATTACAATCCTGATTGGAATGTTCTGTGAATACTAACATATTCATAATTTACTTATTTATTTTCAGTTCTAAGATATTTATCACTCCAATCAAAACTTTGGTAAAAAGCTTCTCCCTATTGCATTGGTATTATACTTACAAAGAGGTATCTACATTGATCTCGATGATATTTTAAAAATACGCAATTTCATTCGAGAAAATTAAAAACGAAAACATGAAACATGAGCTGGCAACTGTCTCAATAAATATTGGAATTAGTGTTTGACTATGATAATGCTTGATATTACAAACGTATAGCATGATAGCGCAGTAAAGTAGTTGATGGAATGCAAATTCACATTACCAAAATTAATTAATTTATAACTAAAGAGATCAATTATGCTTGGTGCTACATTAAATAGCAATCGGATAAGCGAATGTAAAAACCAAGTTACGAGGCGAGAATCGTTGACTGCGAATTGGATGAGAGTGAAAGAATTTCTGGCTTCCGCACGGTAAAAATCATGCATTTTGCAAACTTTAAGCTCTCGTATCTGACTTAAATGCGATTTAAGATAACATGCAACCAAGAGTGGGTAGTTGCATTAAATCAAATTAAGTGGTACATCAAATCGGAGTGTAGCGTTTACACCTTCGCATTTTTAGAAGTTGCTTCTACTGCGTAGAAGCAACTTTTATCAGATATACATACATACGTAAGTCACAAAAAAGGACGATTAATTTATAAAAATTATGCAAAAATTATTATGGCAAATTTTTTGCTGGGAAATACACAGCTTGCGTAAACTACTGAATACTATGTATTTAGCGTGACACAAACATTATACATAAACAATCCGGCATGGTACAATTTCCCAACGATTAAATAAATTACAAAAAATACACCTGTGCTTTAAAATTAAAAAGCGACTGCTTTATAACAAACAATATAGCAAAAGAATGTATGCATTATGAGCAGGAAATCAAGAAAATCATTCTAATCAAGTCAATTAATAAATACAGATGCATATGAATTTTAAGTTATAGATACATACATATATCACCAATTAATAATTAACAACTTGTAAGATACGTACACATATTTCCACTACATTCCCAAAAATGTTGCCATTAACAAAAAGTTGTAAAAAGAAAAAAGAAGCAAAAAGTTTACGACCCTGCCAGGACTCGAACCTGGAATCCCCTGATTCGTAGTCAGATGCCTTATCCATTGGGCCACAGGGCCTTGTTGCAACACCCGTTATAATTTCTTGATCTTGACTCGCGTGTATACATACTAGAGCTCCAAACGAAAACCGAAATGAAACGTCCGATATTGAAATTTCGAAACGAAATATAAATTGGACGTTGTTTCGTTCGTTTCGTGCGAAAGAAAATATTTCGTTCCTACTTATTTACTTATATTTTCCCGTTCATGCTTTATTTTCGCTAATCCAACACATTTCCGTACAAAAAATTCTTACTCAATTTTCAGGCAGAATCATGTTATAAACATTTAACTTTTACTAAGCAACCTGTCACACTATGATCATATTGGGTTAGTGTTTTACATTAGTGTACAATTCAAATTTGTTAAGTATGGTAAGTTCAAGCTTTGTGTAGTGAACACGGCTTTTGTATACATGAGTCGATACAAATCAATGAGTCGATACAATCAATGGCCATAAGAAAACCACGGTTAGAAATGTCATTTTACTCCAAAAGGAGATATCCACTGTCACCAATGCTAATAGACTATCCAGCTTGAGGTGTATCACAATACAAAAATGGTGTAATCATATTAAATATACTCAACGCCCATTCTAATTATGGGTACCAAGACTTCAACAATCGCTTCTTGAATCATATACGGACAAGTTCATAATCCAATCGTAATACATAATTATTTAAATATAGAAATACATTGTCACATTAGCCAAAAGTGTCAATTAGCACTTTCAATCGGATAAGAATATATAATTAATAATAAATAATTGTATTTTCCGAATTATTTCGTTGGTTTTCGAACGAAATGAGTGGTGGTTTCGTTTCGATCTCGTTTCGGTGGCATTTCGTTTTCGAAGTACTGAAACGAAATCCGCCCATCTTCGAAACGAAACGAAATTATCCAAGTCTCGTTTCGTGTCGGAGCACTCCTATCATACCGTATGTACATACATACTGTTA
>NW_019091297.1:0-21880 GCF_002217175.1 Folsomia candida | reverse complement strand
ACTTTAAAGGAATCCGAGAAAACTCCGAAATACCGAAAACTACATGAAAAGGAAAACCTAAATCTTGTATGTCCTGCCAAATGCCACCCGTTACAGTTAGAGACTCCGGAAAGGGCGCGTTGTACGCCCCTCGGTGTGGACTTGAAAGTGTATAACCAGCTCTGAACCGATAACTTGAAAGGAAGACCGAGAAAATTGCGAAATACCGAAACTGCCTGAAAAAGGGGTGAAAATAAATCTTAAGATACCTGCCAAATGCCAACACGTTACAGTTGAGACTTCCGGTTTGCGTCATTTAGACGCCCCTAGGTGTTGGGCTTGCAAGTGTAGAAGCACTGAAGCGATAACTTGAAATCCAGCTTTTTTCTTAAAATCCAAAACGTCCCCCTTCTCTCTTAAAAGGGAAGCTTAAATCTTGTATGTCCTGCCAAATGCCACCCGTTACAGCTAGAGACTCCGAAAGGGCGCGTTTTACGCCCCTAGGCCATGGCTACAAAAGTGAAACGGAGCACTTTTGCGATAACTTTAAAGGAATCCGAGAAAACTGCGAAATAAAGAAAACACGAAAATGGAAAACCTAAATCTTGTATGTCCTGCCAAATGCCACCCGTTACAGCTAGAGACTCCGGAAAGGGCGCGTTTTACGCCCCTAGGCATGGCTACAAAGTGAAACGGGCACTTTTGCGATAACTTTAAAGGAATCCGAGAAAACTGCGAATAAAGAAAACAGAAAAGGAAAACTAAATCTTGTATGTCCTGCCAAATGCCACCCGTTACAGCTAGAGACTCCGGAAAGGGCGCGTTTTACGCCCCTAGGCCATGGCTAC
Source organism: Folsomia candida (assembly GCF_002217175.1). NCBI lineage: Eukaryota > Metazoa > Arthropoda > Collembola > Entomobryomorpha > Isotomidae > Folsomia > Folsomia candida. The sequence continues at coordinate 21,053 of NW_019091297.1, read as the reverse complement.
AAAAGTGAAACGGAGCACTTTTGCGATAACTTTAAAGGAATCCGAGAAAACTGCGAAATAAAGAAAACACGAAAATGGAAACCTAAATCTGTATGTCCTGCCAAATGCCACCCGTTACAGCTAGAGACTCCGGAAAGGGCGCGTTTACGCCCCTAGGCCATGGCTACAAACGTAAAACCACTTTTGCGATAACTTTAAAGGAATCCGAGAAACTCCGAAATACCGAAACTACATGAAAAGGGAAAACCTAAATCTTGTATGTCCTGCCAAATGCCACCCGTTACAGTTAGAGACTCCGGAAAGGGCGCGTTGTACGCCCTCGGTGTGGACTTGAAAGTGTATAACCAGCTCTGAACCGATAACTTGAAAGGAAGACCGAGAAAATTGCGAAATACCGAAACTGCCTGAAAAAGGGGTGAAAATAAATCTTAAGATACCTGCCAAATGCCACACGTTACAGTTAGAGACTTCCGGTTTGCGTCATTTAGACGCCCCTAGGTGTGGGCTTGCAAGTGTAGAAGCACTGAAGCGATAACTTGAAATCCAGCTTTTTCTTAAAATCCAAAACGTCCCCCTTCTCTCTTAAAAGGGAAGGCTTAAATCTTGTATGTCCTGCCAAATGCCACCCGTTACAGCTAGAGACTCCGTAAAGGGCGCGTTTTACGCCCCTAGGCCATGGCTACAAAAGTGAAACGGAGCACTTTTGCGATAACTTTAAAGGAATCCGAGAAAACTGCGAAATAAAGAAAACACGAAAATGGAAAACCTAAATCTTGTATGTCCTGCCAAATGCCACCCGTTACAGCTAGAGACTCCGGAAAGGGCGCGTTTTACGCCCCTAGGCCATGGCTACAAACGTGAAACACACTTTTGCGATAACTTTAAAGGAATCCGAGAAAACTCCGAAATACCGAAACTACATGAAAAGGGAAAACCTAAATCTTGTATGTCCTGCCAAATGCCACCCGTTACAGCTAGAGACTCCGAAAGGGCGCGTTTACGCCCCTAGGCATGGCTACAAAAGTGAAACGGAGCACTTTTGCGATAACTTTAAAGGAATCCGAGAAAACTGCGAAATAAAGAAAACACGAAAATGGAAAACCTAAATCTTGTATGTCCTGCCAAATGCCACCCGTTACAGCTAGAGACTCCGGAAAGGGCGCGTTTTACGCCCCTAGGCCATGGCTACAAAGTATAAACCACTTTTGCGATAACTTTAAAGGAATCCGAGAAAACTCCGAAATACCGAAACTACATGAAAAGGGAAAACCTAAATCTTGTATGTCCTGCCAAATGCCACCCGTTACAGTTAGAGACTCCGGAAAGGGCGCGTTGTACGCCCCTCGGTGTGGACTTGAAAGTGTATAACCAGCTCTGAACCGATAACTTGAAAGGAAGACCGAGAAAATTGCGAAATACCGAAACTGCCTGAAAAAGGGGTGAAAATAAATCTTAAGATACCTGCCAAATGCCACACGTTACAGTTAGAGACTTCCGGTTTGCGTCATTTAGACGCCCCTAGGTGTGGGCTTGCAAGTGTAGAAGCACTGAAGCGATAACTTGAAATCCAGCTTTTTTCTTAAAATCCAAAACGTCCCCCCTTCTCTCTTAAAAGGGAAGGCTTAAATCTTGTATGTCCTGCCAAATGCCACCCGTTACAGCTAGAGACTCCGTAAAGGGCGCGTTTTACGCCCCTAGGCCATGGCTACAAAAGTGAAACGGAGCACTTTTGCGATAACTTTAAAGGAATCCGAGAAAACTGCGAAATAAAGAAAACACGAAAATGGAAAACCTAAATCTTGTATTTCCTGCCAAATGCCACCCGTTACAGCTAGAGACTCCGGAAAGGGCGCGTTTTACGCCCCTAGGCCATGGCTACAAACGTATAAAACCACTTTTGCGATAACTTTAAAGGAATCCGAGAAAACTCCGAAATACCGAAACTACATGAAAAGGGAAAACCTAAATCTTGTATGTCCTGCCAAATGCCACCCGTTACAGCTAGAGACTCCGGAAAGGGCGCGTTTTACGCCCTAGGCCATGGCTACAAACGTAAAACCACTTTTGCGATAACTTTAAAGGAATCCGAGAAAACTCCGAAATACCGAAACTACATGAAAAGGGAAAACCTAAATCTTGTATGTCCTGCCAAATGCCACCCGTTACAGTTAGAGACTCCGGAAAGGGCGCGTTGTACGCCCCTCGGTGTGGACTTGAAAGTGTATAACCAGCTCTGAACCGATAACTTGAAAGGAAGACCGAGAAAATTGCGAAATACCGAAACTGCCTGAAAAAGGGGTGAAAATAAATCTTAAGATACCTGCCAAATGCCACACGTTACAGTTAGAGACTTCCGGTTTGCGTCATTTAGACGCCCCTAGGTGTGGGCTTGCAAGTGTAGAAGCACTGAAGCGATAACTTGAAATCCAGCTTTTTTCTTAAAATCCAAAACGTCCCCCCTTCTCTCTTAAAAGGGAAGGCTTAAATCTTGTATGTCCTGCCAAATGCCACCCGTTACAGCTAGAGACTCCGTAAAGGGCGCGTTTTACGCCCCTAGGCCATGGCTACAAAAGTGAAACGGAGCACTTTTGCGATAACTTTAAAGGAATCCGAGAAAACTGCGAAATAAAGAAAACACGAAAATGGAAAACCTAAATCTTGTATGTCCTGCCAAATGCCACCCGTTACAGCTAGAGACTCCGGAAAGGGCGCGTTTTACGCCCCTAGGCCATGGCTACAAAGTAAAACCACTTTTGCGATAACTTTAAAGGAATCCGAGAAAACTGCGAAATAAGAAACACGAAAAGGAAAACCTAAATCTTGTATGTCCTGCCAAATGCCACCCGTTACAGCTAGAGACTCCGGAAAGGGCGCGTTTTACGCCCCTAGGCCATGGCTACAAACGTATAAAACCACTTTTGCGATAACTTTAAAGGAATCCGAGAAAACTCCGAAATACCGAAACTACATGAAAAGGGAAAACCTAAATCTTGTATGTCCTGCCAAATGCCACCCGTTACAGTTAGAGACTCCGGAAAGGGCGCGTTGTACGCCCCTCGGTGTGGACTTGAAAGTGTATAACCAGCTCTGAACCGATAACTTGAAAGGAAGACCGAGAAAATTGCGAAATACCGAAACTGCCTGAAAAAGGGGTGAAAATAAATCTTAAGATACCTGCCAAATGCCACACGTTACAGTTAGAGACTTCCGGTTTGCGTCATTTAGACGCCCCTAGGTGTGGGCTTGCAAGTGTAGAAGCACTGAAGCGATAACTTGAAATCCAGCTTTTTTCTTAAAATCCAAAACGTCCCCCCTTCTCTCTTAAAAGGGAAGGCTTAAATCTTGTATGTCCTGCCAAATGCCACCCGTTACAGCTAGAGACTCCGTAAAGGGCGCGTTTTACGCCCCTAGGCCATGGCTACAAAAGTGAAACGGAGCACTTTTGCGATAACTTTAAAGGAATCCGAGAAAACTGCGAAATAAAGAAAACACGAAAATGGAAAACCTAAATCTTGTATGTCCTGCCAAATGCCACCCGTTACAGCTAGAGACTCCGTAAAGGGCGCGTTTTACGCCCCTAGGCCATGGCTACAAAAGTAAAAACCACTTTTGCGATAACTTTAAAGGAATCCGAGAAAACTCGAAATAAGAAAACACGAAAAGGAAAACCTAAATCTTGTATGTCCTGCCAAATGCCACCCGTTACAGCTAGAGACTCCGGAAAGGGCGCGTTTTACGCCCCTAGGCCATGGCTACAAACGTATAAAACCACTTTTGCGATAACTTTAAAGGAATCCGAGAAAACTCCGAAATACCGAAACTACATGAAAAGGGAAAACCTAAATCTTGTATGTCCTGCCAAATGCCACCCGTTACAGTTAGAGACTCCGGAAAGGGCGCGTTGTACGCCCCTCGGTGTGGACTTGAAAGTGTATAACCAGCTCTGAACCGATAACTTGAAAGGAAGACCGAGAAAATTGCGAAATACCGAAACTGCCTGAAAAAGGGGTGAAAATAAATCTTAAGATACCTGCCAAATGCCACACGTTACAGTTAGAGACTTCCGGTTTGCGTCATTTAGACGCCCCTAGGTGTGGGCTTGCAAGTGTAGAAGCACTGAAGCGATAACTTGAAATCCAGCTTTTTTCTTAAAATCCAAAACGTCCCCCCTTCTCTCTTAAAAGGGAAGGCTTAAATCTTGTATGTCCTGCCAAATGCCACCCGTTACAGCTAGAGACTCCGTAAAGGGCGCGTTTTACGCCCCTAGGCCATGGCTACAAAAGTGAAACGGAGCACTTTTGCGATAACTTTAAAGGAATCCGAGAAAACTGCGAAATAAAGAAAACACGAAAATGGAAAACCTAAATCTTGTATGTCCTGCCAAATGCCACCCGTTACAGCTAGAGACTCCGGAAAGGGCGCGTTTTACGCCCCTAGGCCATGGCTACAAAAGTAAAACACTTTTGCGATAACTTTAAAGGAATCCGAGAAAACTCGAAATAAGAAACACGAAAAGGAAAACCTAAATCTTGTATGTCCTGCCAAATGCCACCCGTTACAGCTAGAGACTCCGGAAAGGGCGCGTTTTACGCCCTAGGCCATGGCTACAAACGTATAAAACCACTTTTGCGATAACTTTAAAGGAATCCGAGAAAACTCCGAAATACCGAAACTACATGAAAAGGGAAAACCTAAATCTTGTATGTCCTGCCAAATGCCACCCGTTACAGTTAGAGACTCCGGAAAGGGCGCGTTGTACGCCCCTCGGTGTGGACTTGAAAGTGTATAACCAGCTCTGAACCGATAACTTGAAAGGAAGACCGAGAAAATTGCGAAATACCGAAACTGCCTGAAAAAGGGGTGAAAATAAATCTTAAGATACCTGCCAAATGCCACACGTTACAGTTAGAGACTTCCGGTTTGCGTCATTTAGACGCCCCTAGGTGTGGGCTTGCAAGTGTAGAAGCACTGAAGCGATAACTTGAAATCCAGCTTTTTTCTTAAAATCCAAAACGTCCCCCCTTCTCTCTTAAAAGGGAAGGCTTAAATCTTGTATGTCCTGCCAAATGCCACCCGTTACAGCTAGAGACTCCGTAAAGGGCGCGTTTTACGCCCCTAGGCCATGGCTACAAAAGTGAAACGGAGCACTTTTGCGATAACTTTAAAGGAATCCGAGAAAACTGCGAAATAAAGAAAACACGAAAATGGAAAACCTAAATCTTGTATTCCTGCCAAATGCCACCCGTTACAGCTAGAGACTCCGGAAAGGGCGCGTTTTACGCCCTAGGCATGGCTAAAAGTAAAACACTTTTGCGATAACTTTAAAGGAATCCGAGAAAACTCGAAATAGAAACACGAAAAGGAAAACCTAAATCTTGTATGTCCTGCCAAATGCCACCCGTTACAGCTAGAGACTCCGGAAAGGGCGCGTTTTACGCCCCTAGGCCATGGCTACAAACGTATAAAACACTTTTGCGATAACTTTAAAGGAATCCGAGAAAACTCCGAAATACCGAAACTACATGAAAAGGGAAAACCTAAATCTTGTATGTCCTGCCAAATGCCACCCGTTACAGTTAGAGACTCCGGAAAGGGCGCGTTGTACGCCCCTCGGTGTGGACTTGAAAGTGTATAACCAGCTCTGAACCGATAACTTGAAAGGAAGACCGAGAAAATTGCGAAATACCGAAACTGCCTGAAAAAGGGGTGAAAATAAATCTTAAGATACCTGCCAAATGCCACACGTTACAGTTAGAGACTTCCGGTTTGCGTCATTTAGACGCCCCTAGGTGTGGGCTTGCAAGTGTAGAAGCACTGAAGCGATAACTTGAAATCCAGCTTTTTTCTTAAAATCCAAAACGTCCCCCCTTCTCTCTTAAAAGGGAAGGCTTAAATCTTGTATGTCCTGCCAAATGCCACCCGTTACAGCTAGAGACTCCGTAAAGGGCGCGTTTTACGCCCCTAGGCCATGGCTACAAAAGTGAAACGGAGCACTTTTGCGATAACTTTAAAGGAATCCGAGAAAACTCCGAAATACCGAAACTACATGAAAAGGGAAAACCTAAATCTTGTATGTCCTGCCAAATGCCACCCGTTACAGTTAGAGACTCCGGAAAGGGCGCGTTGTACGCCCCTCGGTGTGGACTTGAAAGTGTATAACCAGCTCTGAACCGATAACTTGAAAGGAAGACCGAGAAAATTGCGAAATACCGAAACTGCCTGAAAAAGGGGTGAAAATAAATCTTAAGATACCTGCCAAATGCCACACGTTACAGTTAGAGACTTCCGGTTTGCGTCATTTAGACGCCCCTAGGTGTGGGCTTGCAAGTGTAGAAGCACTGAAGCGATAACTTGAAATCCAGCTTTTTTCTTAAAATCCAAAACGTCCCCCCTTCTCTCTTAAAAGGGAAGGCTTAAATCTTGTATGTCCTGCCAAATGCCACCCGTTACAGCTAGAGACTCCGTAAAGGGCGCGTTTTACGCCCCTAGGCCATGGCTACAAAAGTGAAACGGAGCACTTTTGCGATAACTTTAAAGGAATCCGAGAAAACTGCGAAATAAAGAAAACACGAAAATGGAAAACCTAAATCTTGTATGTCCTGCCAAATGCCACCCGTTACAGCTAGAGACTCCGGAAAGGGCGCGTTTTACGCCCCTAGGCCATGGCTACAAACGTAAAAACACTTTTGCGATAACTTTAAAGGAATCCGAGAAAACTCCGAAATACCGAAACTACATGAAAAGGGAAAACCTAAATCTTGTATGTCCTGCCAAATGCCACCCGTTACAGTTAGAGACTCCGGAAAGGGCGCGTTGTACGCCCCTCGGTGTGGACTTGAAAGTGTATAACCAGCTCTGAACCGATAACTTGAAAGGAAGACCGAGAAAATTGCGAAATACCGAAACTGCCTGAAAAAGGGGTGAAAATAAATCTTAAGATACCTGCCAAATGCCACACGTTACAGTTAGAGACTTCCGGTTTGCGTCATTTAGACGCCCCTAGGTGTGGGCTTGCAAGTGTAGAAGCACTGAAGCGATAACTTGAAATCCAGCTTTTTTCTTAAAATCCAAAACGTCCCCCCTTCTCTCTTAAAAGGGAAGGCTTAAATCTTGTATGTCCTGCCAAATGCCACCCGTTACAGCTAGAGACTCCGTAAAGGGCGCGTTTTACGCCCCTAGGCCATGGCTACAAAAGTGAAACGGAGCACTTTTGCGATAACTTTAAAGGAATCCGAGAAAACTGCGAAATAAAGAAAACACGAAAATGGAAAACCTAAATCTTGTATTCCTGCCAAATGCCACCCGTTACAGCTAGAGACTCCGGAAAGGGCGCGTTTTACGCCCCTAGGCCATGGCTACAAAAGTAAAAACACTTTTGCGATAACTTTAAAGGAATCCGAGAAAACTCGAAATAAAGAAACACGAAAATGGAAAACCTAAATCTTGTATGTCCTGCCAAATGCCACCCGTTACAGCTAGAGACTCCGGAAAGGGCGCGTTTTACGCCCCTAGGCCATGGCTACAAACGTATAAAACCACTTTTGCGATAACTTTAAAGGAATCCGAGAAAACTCCGAAATACCGAAACTACATGAAAAGGGAAAACCTAAATCTTGTATGTCCTGCCAAATGCCACCCGTTACAGTTAGAGACTCCGGAAAGGGCGCGTTGTACGCCCCTCGGTGTGGACTTGAAAGTGTATAACCAGCTCTGAACCGATAACTTGAAAGGAAGACCGAGAAAATTGCGAAATACCGAAACTGCCTGAAAAAGGGGTGAAAATAAATCTTAAGATACCTGCCAAATGCCACACGTTACAGTTAGAGACTTCCGGTTTGCGTCATTTAGACGCCCCTAGGTGTGGGCTTGCAAGTGTAGAAGCACTGAAGCGATAACTTGAAATCCAGCTTTTTTCTTAAAATCCAAAACGTCCCCCCTTCTCTCTTAAAAGGGAAGGCTTAAATCTTGTATGTCCTGCCAAATGCCACCCGTTACAGCTAGAGACTCCGTAAAGGGCGCGTTTTACGCCCCTAGGCCATGGCTACAAAAGTGAAACGGAGCACTTTTGCGATAACTTTAAAGGAATCCGAGAAAACTGCGAAATAAAGAAAACACGAAAATGGAAAACCTAAATCTTGTATGTCCTGCCAAATGCCACCCGTTACAGCTAGAGACTCCGGAAAGGGCGCGTTTTACGCCCCTAGGCCATGGCTACAAAGTGAAAACACTTTTGCGATAACTTTAAAGGAATCCGAGAAAACTCGAAATAAGAAAACAGAAAAGGAAAACCTAAATCTTGTATGTCCTGCCAAATGCCACCCGTTACAGCTAGAGACTCCGGAAAGGGCGCGTTTTACGCCCCTAGGCCATGGCTACAAACGTATAAAACCACTTTTGCGATAACTTTAAAGGAATCCGAGAAAACTCCGAAATACCGAAACTACATGAAAAGGGAAAACCTAAATCTTGTATGTCCTGCCAAATGCCACCCGTTACAGTTAGAGACTCCGGAAAGGGCGCGTTGTACGCCCCTCGGTGTGGACTTGAAAGTGTATAACCAGCTCTGAACCGATAACTTGAAAGGAAGACCGAGAAAATTGCGAAATACCGAAACTGCCTGAAAAAGGGGTGAAAATAAATCTTAAGATACCTGCCAAATGCCACACGTTACAGTTAGAGACTTCCGGTTTGCGTCATTTAGACGCCCCTAGGTGTGGGCTTGCAAGTGTAGAAGCACTGAAGCGATAACTTGAAATCCAGCTTTTTTCTTAAAATCCAAAACGTCCCCCCTTCTCTCTTAAAAGGGAAGGCTTAAATCTTGTATGTCCTGCCAAATGCCACCCGTTACAGCTAGAGACTCCGTAAAGGGCGCGTTTTACGCCCCTAGGCCATGGCTACAAAAGTGAAACGGAGCACTTTTGCGATAACTTTAAAGGAATCCGAGAAAACTGCGAAATAAAGAAAACACGAAAATGGAAAACCTAAATCTTGTATTCCTGCCAAATGCCACCCGTTACAGCTAGAGACTCCGGAAAGGGCGCGTTTTACGCCCTAGGCCATGGCTACAAAATAAAACACTTTGCGATAACTTTAAAGGAATCCGAGAAAACTCGAAATACGAAAACATGAAAAGGAAAACCTAAATCTTGTATGTCCTGCCAAATGCCACCCGTTACAGCTAGAGACTCCGGAAAGGGCGCGTTTTACGCCCCTAGGCCATGGCTACAAACGTATAAAACCACTTTTGCGATAACTTTAAAGGAATCCGAGAAAACTCCGAAATACCGAAACTACATGAAAAGGGAAAACCTAAATCTTGTATGTCCTGCCAAATGCCACCCGTTACAGTTAGAGACTCCGGAAAGGGCGCGTTGTACGCCCCTCGGTGTGGACTTGAAAGTGTATAACCAGCTCTGAACCGATAACTTGAAAGGAAGACCGAGAAAATTGCGAAATACCGAAACTGCCTGAAAAAGGGGTGAAAATAAATCTTAAGATACCTGCCAAATGCCACACGTTACAGTTAGAGACTTCCGGTTTGCGTCATTTAGACGCCCCTAGGTGTGGGCTTGCAAGTGTAGAAGCACTGAAGCGATAACTTGAAATCCAGCTTTTTTCTTAAAATCCAAAACGTCCCCCCTTCTCTCTTAAAAGGGAAGGCTTAAATCTTGTATGTCCTGCCAAATGCCACCCGTTACAGCTAGAGACTCCGTAAAGGGCGCGTTTTACGCCCCTAGGCCATGGCTACAAAAGTGAAACGGAGCACTTTTGCGATAACTTTAAAGGAATCCGAGAAAACTCCGAAATACCGAAACTACATGAAAAGGGAAAACCTAAATCTTGTATGTCCTGCCAAATGCCACCCGTTACAGTTAGAGACTCCGGAAAGGGCGCGTTGTACGCCCCTCGGTGTGGACTTGAAAGTGTATAACCAGCTCTGAACCGATAACTTGAAAGGAAGACCGAGAAAATTGCGAAATACCGAAACTGCCTGAAAAAGGGGTGAAAATAAATCTTAAGATACCTGCCAAATGCCACACGTTACAGTTAGAGACTTCCGGTTTGCGTCATTTAGACGCCCCTAGGTGTGGGCTTGCAAGTGTAGAAGCACTGAAGCGATAACTTGAAATCCAGCTTTTTTCTTAAAATCCAAAACGTCCCCCCTTCTCTCTTAAAAGGGAAGGCTTAAATCTTGTATGTCCTGCCAAATGCCACCCGTTACAGCTAGAGACTCCGTAAAGGGCGCGTTTTACGCCCCTAGGCCATGGCTACAAAAGTGAAACGGAGCACTTTTGCGATAACTTTAAAGGAATCCGAGAAAACTGCGAAATAAAGAAAACACGAAAATGGAAAACCTAAATCTTGTATTCCTGCCAAATGCCACCCGTTACAGCTAGAGACTCCGGAAAGGGCGCGTTTTACGCCCCTAGGCCATGGCTACAAAGTAAAACCACTTTTGCGATAACTTTAAAGGAATCCGAGAAAACTCCGAAATACCGAAAATGGGAAAACCTAAATCTTGTATGTCCTGCCAAATGCCACCCGTTACAGCTAGAGACTCCGGAAAGGGCGCGTTTTACGCCCCTAGGCCATGGCTACAAACGTATAAAACCACTTTTGCGATAACTTTAAAGGAATCCGAGAAAACTCCGAAATACCGAAACTACATGAAAAGGGAAAACCTAAATCTTGTATGTCCTGCCAAATGCCACCCGTTACAGTTAGAGACTCCGGAAAGGGCGCGTTGTACGCCCCTCGGTGTGGACTTGAAAGTGTATAACCAGCTCTGAACCGATAACTTGAAAGGAAGACCGAGAAAATTGCGAAATACCGAAACTGCCTGAAAAAGGGGTGAAAATAAATCTTAAGATACCTGCCAAATGCCACACGTTACAGTTAGAGACTTCCGGTTTGCGTCATTTAGACGCCCCTAGGTGTGGGCTTGCAAGTGTAGAAGCACTGAAGCGATAACTTGAAATCCAGCTTTTTTCTTAAAATCCAAAACGTCCCCCCTTCTCTCTTAAAAGGGAAGGCTTAAATCTTGTATGTCCTGCCAAATGCCACCCGTTACAGCTAGAGACTCCGTAAAGGGCGCGTTTTACGCCCCTAGGCCATGGCTACAAAAGTGAAACGGAGCACTTTTGCGATAACTTTAAAGGAATCCGAGAAAACTCCGAAATACCGAAACTACATGAAAAGGGAAAACCTAAATCTTGTATGTCCTGCCAAATGCCACCCGTTACAGTTAGAGACTCCGGAAAGGGCGCGTTGTACGCCCCTCGGTGTGGACTTGAAAGTGTATAACCAGCTCTGAACCGATAACTTGAAAGGAAGACCGAGAAAATTGCGAAATACCGAAACTGCCTGAAAAAGGGGTGAAAATAAATCTTAAGATACCTGCCAAATGCCACACGTTACAGTTAGAGACTTCCGGTTTGCGTCATTTAGACGCCCCTAGGTGTGGGCTTGCAAGTGTAGAAGCACTGAAGCGATAACTTGAAATCCAGCTTTTTTCTTAAAATCCAAAACGTCCCCCCTTCTCTCTTAAAAGGGAAGGCTTAAATCTTGTATGTCCTGCCAAATGCCACCCGTTACAGCTAGAGACTCCGTAAAGGGCGCGTTTTACGCCCCTAGGCCATGGCTACAAAAGTGAAACGGAGCACTTTTGCGATAACTTTAAAGGAATCCGAGAAAACTGCGAAATAAAGAAAACACGAAAATGGAAAACCTAAATCTTGTATGTCCTGCCAAATGCCACCCGTTACAGCTAGAGACTCCGGAAAGGGCGCGTTTTACGCCCCTAGGCCATGGCTACAAAAGTATAAAACCACTTTTGCGATAACTTTAAAGGAATCCGAGAAAACTCCGAAATACCGAAACTACATGAAAAGGAAAACCTAAATCTTGTATGTCCTGCCAAATGCCACCCGTTACAGCTAGAGACTCCGGAAAGGGCGCGTTTTACGCCCCTAGGCCATGGCTACAAAGTATAAACCACTTTTGCGATAACTTTAAAGGAATCCGAGAAAACTCCGAAATACCGAAACTACATGAAAAGGGAAAACCTAAATCTTGTATGTCCTGCCAAATGCCACCCGTTACAGTTAGAGACTCCGGAAAGGGCGCGTTGTACGCCCCTCGGTGTGGACTTGAAAGTGTATAACCAGCTCTGAACCGATAACTTGAAAGGAAGACCGAGAAAATTGCGAAATACCGAAACTGCCTGAAAAAGGGGTGAAAATAAATCTTAAGATACCTGCCAAATGCCACACGTTACAGTTAGAGACTTCCGGTTTGCGTCATTTAGACGCCCCTAGGTGTGGGCTTGCAAGTGTAGAAGCACTGAAGCGATAACTTGAAATCCAGCTTTTTTCTTAAAATCCAAAACGTCCCCCCTTCTCTCTTAAAAGGGAAGGCTTAAATCTTGTATGTCCTGCCAAATGCCACCCGTTACAGCTAGAGACTCCGTAAAGGGCGCGTTTTACGCCCCTAGGCCATGGCTACAAAAGTGAAACGGAGCACTTTTGCGATAACTTTAAAGGAATCCGAGAAAACTCCGAAATACCGAAACTACATGAAAAGGGAAAACCTAAATCTTGTATGTCCTGCCAAATGCCACCCGTTACAGTTAGAGACTCCGGAAAGGGCGCGTTGTACGCCCCTCGGTGTGGACTTGAAAGTGTATAACCAGCTCTGAACCGATAACTTGAAAGGAAGACCGAGAAAATTGCGAAATACCGAAACTGCCTGAAAAAGGGGTGAAAATAAATCTTAAGATACCTGCCAAATGCCACACGTTACAGTTAGAGACTTCCGGTTTGCGTCATTTAGACGCCCCTAGGTGTGGGCTTGCAAGTGTAGAAGCACTGAAGCGATAACTTGAAATCCAGCTTTTTTCTTAAAATCCAAAACGTCCCCCCTTCTCTCTTAAAAGGGAAGGCTTAAATCTTGTATGTCCTGCCAAATGCCACCCGTTACAGCTAGAGACTCCGTAAAGGGCGCGTTTTACGCCCCTAGGCCATGGCTACAAAAGTGAAACGGAGCACTTTTGCGATAACTTTAAAGGAATCCGAGAAAACTGCGAAATAAAGAAAACACGAAAATGGAAAACCTAAATCTTGTATGTCCTGCCAAATGCCACCCGTTACAGCTAGAGACTCCGGAAAGGGCGCGTTTTACGCCCCTAGGCCATGGCTACAAAAGTGAAACGACACTTTTGCGATAACTTTAAAGGAATCCGAGAAAACTGCGAAATAAAGAAAACACGAAAAGGAAAACCTAAATCTTGTATGTCCTGCCAAATGCCACCCGTTACAGCTAGAGACTCCGGAAAGGGCGCGTTTTACGCCCCTAGGCCATGGCTACAAAGTAAAAACACTTTTGCGATAACTTTAAAGGAATCCGAGAAAACTCCGAAATACCGAAACTACATGAAAAGGGAAAACCTAAATCTTGTATGTCCTGCCAAATGCCACCCGTTACAGTTAGAGACTCCGGAAAGGGCGCGTTGTACGCCCCTCGGTGTGGACTTGAAAGTGTATAACCAGCTCTGAACCGATAACTTGAAAGGAAGACCGAGAAAATTGCGAAATACCGAAACTGCCTGAAAAAGGGGTGAAAATAAATCTTAAGATACCTGCCAAATGCCACACGTTACAGTTAGAGACTTCCGGTTTGCGTCATTTAGACGCCCCTAGGTGTGGGCTTGCAAGTGTAGAAGCACTGAAGCGATAACTTGAAATCCAGCTTTTTTCTTAAAATCCAAAACGTCCCCCCTTCTCTCTTAAAAGGGAAGGCTTAAATCTTGTATGTCCTGCCAAATGCCACCCGTTACAGCTAGAGACTCCGTAAAGGGCGCGTTTTACGCCCCTAGGCCATGGCTACAAAAGTGAAACGGAGCACTTTTGCGATAACTTTAAAGGAATCCGAGAAAACTCCGAAATACCGAAACTACATGAAAAGGGAAAACCTAAATCTTGTATGTCCTGCCAAATGCCACCCGTTACAGTTAGAGACTCCGGAAAGGGCGCGTTGTACGCCCCTCGGTGTGGACTTGAAAGTGTATAACCAGCTCTGAACCGATAACTTGAAAGGAAGACCGAGAAAATTGCGAAATACCGAAACTGCCTGAAAAAGGGGTGAAAATAAATCTTAAGATACCTGCCAAATGCCACACGTTACAGTTAGAGACTTCCGGTTTGCGTCATTTAGACGCCCCTAGGTGTGGGCTTGCAAGTGTAGAAGCACTGAAGCGATAACTTGAAATCCAGCTTTTTTCTTAAAATCCAAAACGTCCCCCCTTCTCTCTTAAAAGGGAAGGCTTAAATCTTGTATGTCCTGCCAAATGCCACCCGTTACAGCTAGAGACTCCGTAAAGGGCGCGTTTTACGCCCCTAGGCCATGGCTACAAAAGTGAAACGGAGCACTTTTGCGATAACTTTAAAGGAATCCGAGAAAACTGCGAAATAAAGAAAACACGAAAATGGAAAACCTAAATCTTGTATGTCCTGCCAAATGCCACCCGTTACAGCTAGAGACTCCGAAAGGGCGCGTTTTACGCCCCTAGGCCATGGCTACAAAGTGAAACACACTTTTGCGATAACTTTAAAGGAATCCGAGAAAACTCCGAAATACCGAAACTACATGAAAAGGGAAAACCTAAATCTTGTATGTCCTGCCAAATGCCACCCGTTACAGTTAGAGACTCCGGAAAGGGCGCGTTGTACGCCCCTCGGTGTGGACTTGAAAGTGTATAACCAGCTCTGAACCGATAACTTGAAAGGAAGACCGAGAAAATTGCGAAATACCGAAACTGCCTGAAAAAGGGGTGAAAATAAATCTTAAGATACCTGCCAAATGCCACACGTTACAGTTAGAGACTTCCGGTTTGCGTCATTTAGACGCCCCTAGGTGTGGGCTTGCAAGTGTAGAAGCACTGAAGCGATAACTTGAAATCCAGCTTTTTTCTTAAAATCCAAAACGTCCCCCCTTCTCTCTTAAAAGGGAAGGCTTAAATCTTGTATGTCCTGCCAAATGCCACCCGTTACAGCTAGAGACTCCGTAAAGGGCGCGTTTTACGCCCCTAGGCCATGGCTACAAAAGTGAAACGGAGCACTTTTGCGATAACTTTAAAGGAATCCGAGAAAACTGCGAAATAAAGAAAACACGAAAATGGAAAACCTAAATCTTGTATGTCCTGCCAAATGCCACCCGTTACAGCTAGAGACTCCGGAAAGGGCGCGTTTTACGCCCCTAGGCCATGGCTACAAAAGTGAAACGAAGCACTTTTGCGATAACTTTAAAGGAATCCGAGAAAACTCCGAAATACCGAAACTACATGAAAAGGGAAAACCTAAATCTTGTATGTCCTGCCAAATGCCACCCGTTACAGTTAGAGACTCCGGAAAGGGCGCGTTGTACGCCCCTCGGTGTGGACTTGAAAGTGTATAACCAGCTCTGAACCGATAACTTGAAAGGAAGACCGAGAAAATTGCGAAATACCGAAACTGCCTGAAAAAGGGGTGAAAATAAATCTTAAGATACCTGCCAAATGCCACACGTTACAGTTAGAGACTTCCGGTTTGCGTCATTTAGACGCCCCTAGGTGTGGGCTTGCAAGTGTAGAAGCACTGAAGCGATAACTTGAAATCCAGCTTTTTTCTTAAAATCCAAAACGTCCCCCCTTCTCTCTTAAAAGGGAAGGCTTAAATCTTGTATGTCCTGCCAAATGCCACCCGTTACAGCTAGAGACTCCGTAAAGGGCGCGTTTTACGCCCCTAGGCCATGGCTACAAAAGTGAAACGGAGCACTTTTGCGATAACTTTAAAGGAATCCGAGAAAACTGCGAAATAAAGAAAACACGAAAAGGGAAAACCTAAATCTTGTATGTCCTGCCAAATGCCACCCGTTACAGTTAGAGACTCCGGAAAGGGCGCGTTGTACGCCCCTCGGTGTGGACTTGAAAGTGTATAACCAGCTCTGAACCGATAACTTGAAAGGAAGACCGAGAAAATTGCGAAATACCGAAACTGCCTGAAAAAGGGGTGAAAATAAATCTTAAGATACCTGCCAAATGCCACACGTTACAGTTAGAGACTTCCGGTTTGCGTCATTTAGACGCCCCTAGGTGTGGGCTTGCAAGTGTAGAAGCACTGAAGCGATAACTTGAAATCCAGCTTTTTTCTTAAAATCCAAAAGTCCCCCCTTCTCTCTTAAAAGGGAAGGCTTAAATCTTGTATGTCCTGCCAAATGCCACCCGTTACAGCTAGAGACTCCGTAAAGGGCGCGTTTTACGCCCCTAGGCCATGGCTACAAAAGTGAAACGGAGCACTTTTGCGATAACTTTAAAGGAATCCGAGAAAACTGCGAAATAAAGAAAACACGAAAATGGAAAACCTAAATCTTGTATGTCCTGCCAAATGCCACCCGTTACAGCTAGAGACTCCGTAAAGGGCGCGTTTTACGCCCCTAGGCCATGGCTACAAAAGTGAAACGGAGCACTTTTGCGATAACTTTAAAGGAATCCGAGAAAACTGCGAAATAAAGAAAACACGAAAATGGAAAACCTAAATCTTGTATGTCCTGCCAAATGCCACCCGTTACAGTTAGAGACTCCGGAAAGGGCGCGTTGTACGCCCCTCGGTGTGGACTTGAAAGTGTATAACCAGCTCTGAACCGATAACTTGAAAGGAAGACCGAGAAAATTGCGAAATACCGAAACTGCCTGAAAAAGGGGTGAAAATAAATCTTAAGATACCTGCCAAATGCCACACGTTACAGTTAGAGACTTCCGGTTTGCGTCATTTAGACGCCCCTAGGTGTGGGCTTGCAAGTGTAGAAGCACTGAAGCGATAACTTGAAATCCAGCTTTTTTCTTAAAATCCAAAAGGTCCCCCCTTCTCTCTTAAAAGGGAAGGCTTAAATCTTGTATGTCCTGCCAAATGCCACCCGTTACAGCTAGAGACTCCGTAAAGGGCGCGTTTTACGCCCCTAGGCCATGGCTACAAAAGTGAAACGGAGCACTTTTGCGATAACTTTAAAGGAATCCGAGAAAACTGCGAAATAAAGAAAACACGAAAATGGAAAACCTAAATCTTGTATGTCCTGCCAAATGCCACCCGTTACAGTTAGAGACTCCGGAAAGGGCGCGTTGTACGCCCCTCGGTGTGGACTTGAAAGTGTATAACCAGCTCTGAACCGATAACTTGAAAGGAAGACCGAGAAAATTGCGAAATACCGAAACTGCCTGAAAAAGGGGTGAAAATAAATCTTAAGATACCTGCCAAATGCCACACGTTACAGTTAGAGACTTCCGGTTTGCGTCATTTAGACGCCCCTAGGTGTGGGCTTGCAAGTGTAGAAGCACTGAAGCGATAACTTGAAATCCAGCTTTTTTCTTAAAATCCAAAACGTCCCCCCTTCTCTCTTAAAAGGGAAGGCTTAAATCTTGTATGTCCTGCCAAATGCCACCCGTTACAGCTAGAGACTCCGTAAAGGGCGCGTTTTACGCCCCTAGGCCATGGCTACAAAAGTAAACGGAGCACTTTTGCGATAACTTTAAAGGAATCCGAGAAAACTCCGAAATACCGAAACTACATGAAAAGGGAAAACCTAAATCTTGTATGTCCTGCCAAATGCCACCCGTTACAGTAGAGACTCCGGAAAGGGCGCGTTGTACGCCCCTCGGTGTGGACTTGAAAGTGTATAACCAGCTCTGAACCGATAACTTGAAAGGAAGACCGAGAAAATTGCGAAATACCGAAACTGCCTGAAAAAGGGGTGAAAATAAATCTTAAGATACCTGCCAAATGCCACACGTTACAGTTAGAGACTTCCGGTTTGCGTCATTTAGACGCCCCTAGGTGTGGGCTTGCAAGTGTAGAAGCACTGAAGCGATAACTTGAAATCCAGCTTTTTTCTTAAAATCCAAAAGGTCCCCCCTTCTCTCTTAAAAGGGAAGGCTTAAATCTTGTATGTCCTGCCAAATGCCACCCGTTAAAGCTAGAGACTCCGTAAAGGGCGCGTTTTACGCCCCTAGGCCATGGCTACAAAAGTGAAACGGAGCACTTTTGCGATAACTTTAAAGGAATCCGAGAAAACTGCGAAATAAAGAAAACACGAAAATGGAAAACCTAAATCTTGTATGTCCTGCCAAATGCCACCCGTTACAGCTAGAGACTCCGTAAAGGGCGCGTTTTACGCCCCTAGGCCATGGCTACAAAAGTGAAACGGAGCACTTTTGCGATAACTTTAAAGGAATCCGAGAAAACTGCGAAATAAAGAAAACACGAAAATGGAAAACCTAAATCTTGTATGTCCTGCCAAATGCCACCCGTTACAGTTAGAGACTCCGGAAAGGGCGCGTTGTACGCCCCTCGGTGTGGACTTGAAAGTGTATAACCAGCTCTGAACGATAACTTGAAAGGAAGACCGAGAAAATTGCGAAATACCGAAACTGCCTGAAAAAGGGGTGAAAATAAATCTTAAGATACCTGCCAAATGCCACACGTTACAGTTAGAGACTTCCGGTTTGCGTCATTTAGACGCCCCTAGGTGTGGGCTTGCAAGTGTAGAAGCACTGAAGCGATAACTTGAAATCCAGCTTTTTTATTAAAATCCAAAAGGTCCCCCCTTCTCTCTTAAAAGGGAAAACCTAAATCTTGTATGTCCTGCCAAATGCCACCCGTTACAGCTAGAGACTCCGGAAAGGGCGCGTTTTACGCCCCTAGGTCATGGCTACAAAGTAAAACCACTTTTGCGATAACTTTAAAGGAATCCGAGAAAACTGCGAAATAAAGAAAACACGAAAATGGAAAACCTAAATCTTGTATGTCCTGCCAAATGCCACCCGTTACAGCTAGAGACTCCGTAAAGGGCGCGTTTTACGCCCCTAGGCCATGGCTACAAAAGTGAAACGGAGCACTTTTGCGATAACTTTAAAGGAATCCGAGAAAACTGCGAAATAAAGAAAACACGAAAATGGAAAACCTAAATCTTGTATGTCCTGCCAAATGCCACCCGTTACAGCTAGAGACTCCGGAAAGGGCGCGTTTTACGCCCCAGGCCATGGCTACAAACGTATAAACCACTTTTGCGATAACTTTAAAGGAATCCGAGAAAACTCCGAAATACCGAAACTACATGAAAAGGGAAAACCTAAATCTTGTATGTCCTGCCAAATGCCACCCGTTACAGTAGAGACTCCGGAAAGGGCGCGTTGTACGCCCCTCGGTGTGGACTTGAAAGTGTATAACAGCTCTGAACCGATAACTTGAAAGGAAGACCGAGAAAATTGCGAAATACCGAAACTGCCTGAAAAAGGGGTGAAAATAAATCTTAAGATACCTGCCAAATGCCACACGTTACAGTTAGAGACTTCCGGTTTGCGTCATTTAGACGCCCCTAGGTGTGGGCTTGCAAGTGTAGAAGCACTGAAGCGATAACTTGAAATCCAGCTTTTTTCTTAAAATCCAAAAGTCCCCCCTTCTCTCTTAAAAGGGAAGGCTTAAATCTTGTATGTCCTGCCAAATGCCACCCGTTACAGCTAGAGACTCCGTAAAGGGCGCGTTTTACGCCCCTAGGCCATGGCTACAAAAGTGAAACGGAGCACTTTTGCGATAACTTTAAAGGAATCCGAGAAAACTCCGAAATACCGAAACTACATGAAAAGGGAAAACCTAAATCTTGTATGTCCTGCCAAATGCCACCCGTTACAGTAGAGACTCCGGAAAGGGCGCGTTGTACGCCCCTCGGTGTGGACTTGAAAGTGTATAACCAGCTCTGAACCGATAACTTGAAAGGAAGACCGAGAAAATTGCGAAATACCGAAACTGCCTGAAAAAGGGGTGAAAATAAATCTTAAGATACCTGCCAAATGCCACACGTTACAGTTAGAGACTTCCGGTTTGCGTCATTTAGACGCCCCTAGGTGTGGGCTTGCAAGTGTAGAAGCACTGAAGCGATAACTTGAAATCCAGCTTTTTTCTTAAAATCCAAAAGGTCCCCCCTTCTCTCTTAAAAGGGAAGGCTTAAATCTTGTATGTCCTGCCAAATGCCACCCGTTACAGCTAGAGACTCCGTAAAGGGCGCGTTTTACGCCCCTAGGCCATGGCTACAAAAGTGAAACGGAGCACTTTTGCGATAACTTTAAAGGAATCCGAGAAAACTGCGAAATAAAGAAAACACGAAAATGGAAAACCTAAATCTTGTATGTCCTGCCAAATGCCACCCGTTACAGCTAGAGACTCCGAAAGGGCGCGTTTTACGCCCCTAGCCATGCTACAAAGTGAAACGGACCTTTTGCGATAACTTTAAAGGAATCCGAGAAAACTCCGAAATACCGAAACTACATGAAAAGGGAAAACCTAAATCTTGTATGTCCTGCCAAATGCCACCCGTTACAGTTAGAGACTCCGGAAAGGGCGCGTTGTACGCCCCTCGGTGTGGACTTGAAAGTGTATAACCAGCTCTGAACCGATAACTTGAAAGGAAGACGAGAAAATTGCGAATACCGAAACTGCCTGAAAAAGGGGTGAAATAAATCTTAAGATACCTGCCAAATGCCACACGTTACATTAGAGACTTCGGTTTGCGTCATTTAGACGCCCCTAGGTTGGGCTTGCAAGTGTAGAAGCACTGAAGCGATAACTTGAAATCCAGCTTTTTTCTTAAAATCCAAAAGTCCCCCCTTCTCTCTTAAAAGGGAAGGCTTAAATCTTGTATGTCCTGCCAAAATGCCACCGTTACAGCTAGAGACTCCGTAAGGGCGCGTTTTACGCCCTAGGCCATGGCTACAAAAGTGAAACGGAGCACTTTTGCGATAACTTTAAAGGAATCCGAGAAAACTGCGAATAAAGAAAACACGAAAAGGAAACCTAAATCTTGTATGTCCTGCCAAATGCCACCCGTTACAGTTAGAGACTCCGGAAAGGGCGCGTTGTACGCCCTCGGTGTGGACTTGAAAGTGTATAACAGCTCTGACGATAACTTGAAAGGAAGACCGAGAAAATTGCGAAAATACGAAACTGCCTGAAAAAGGGGTGAAAATAAATCTT
>NW_019091296.1:0-22281 GCF_002217175.1 Folsomia candida | reverse complement strand
GCCTGTATGAATTTCCCTAGTATAACGCACGCAAATCGTAAATAACAGCTTTCCTCTATTAACAACTCTAATAATAAAGATTTGTTTAAAAATTTTTTAACAAAAAAATCCTTTCCTCCGTAATTTCTGAAAAAAAAAAATTTCCTGAAAAATTTCTGTCATTCTATTTGATAACAATGTTACCAAATTTTTTACTTTACACCAACAAAATTGTGTCAGTATCACTACGGTGTAACCAATCTAACCTCGTCAAATTGTATTTGTTTTCATACATAAAAAAATTCTGAGGTTTTAGTCTGACAAAATAAAATCCTATCATAATTCGTTCATTGATTTGCTCTGATATTGATTGGAAAACGATTAAGCGTGACGGATTTGATTTGAATTTCAGCCCGCTCGCAATGTTAATCAAGTGAACACGTGTGTTTGGCGGGCAGAAATTCCATCACGTTAATTTTTCCCAATCAATAGTTATCTGTTTGCAGGTAGTGATTTTACCAAAATGGTAATAACGTAACTAAATATAAGAAACTTGTTTAATATGTTTACCGCGAAACTAAATTTGTCCCCAATCGGCAGCAAACTTAACCGCCACCAAATCAATCAAGGGCATCTTTTTAAAAGATCTGAGGAAGTTTACAAAAGATGTGAGCTAATTTCTGTTGGAAATGTTTTTAAAATTTTGTAAATTTACAAAATTTACAATGTTACCAAGCATAGGGAACGTTACGAAGAAAACTTAGTTTATTGATCGCGCCAAAAATTATCTAAAATTTACCAATGTACCGTCCTTCTCCTGCATTAATTACCCGTTAGTATAACACCAGGACATTGACAATTGCCGCGTTCAATCTATCCAATCCACCCCGCGAAATGTGAAATAGTTCATAATCCCGAAATCAATCACCTCCTAGAAACTTAGCTAAATCTCTTTATTGGCGGGATAATCAAGTAGATTATGAAGTCCCTTGCGAATTCTTCAGTATGTGAAAGTGAAATTAGTCTATAAAAAATGGAATAAATCCCAGAGCCCCAATTTCTTTAAGAGTCTTCGGCTCACACAGTGGCCACGGAAGCGTTGGGACAGAGGGACAATGTCGCAGTGGTTGTTCGATGTCTCCATCATCTCCCCATGTTATGTAAACCCCTCCCTTCTCTATCATACAATTAGCATACTCACGTCAACCTTGGCATATTTCGCATATCTTGCAAATTGAACATAACTTGCGAAGTTAGATTTGCGAAGATTTGCGAGATTTCGTAAAAAATTTGGCTGGAAAACCATATGATTTTTTTCGCCAATTTACCCAGCGATTAGGCATGTTCCTATTTCGCAAAATTATTTCGCAAGCTTATCCTCACCATCACCACTTAAAGAAATTACAGAAATTTATGGACACAACATCAAATAAGTGTTTAGTAAATTTTCGAGATTGGCGAAGTCATATTTTGCGAATCCCGTCAAATATTTTGATCTTGGCAAGATTGCTAAATCCGAGTTGCGATACGAAATAAGACATTGTTGTGAGTACGGCCAATGTTAATGTCCCCACGGCTTCCGCGGCCACTCTGCACATGGCGAGTATTTAAGAATGTTCGCAATCAGCTCCAATCAATTTAATCCTTTCAGAGAATTGAGGTCATTAAGAAGAGGAGAGAGAGTAAGGGAAGGGAAGGGAAGGAAAAGGACCCAATTCCTCATTTTTGAAGCGCAGCTGAAAGTGAAAGTGAAAAGTGGTCCGCTTTTCACTTTCACTTTCACTTTCTCCAAGTGCACATAAATTATATCCGTCGGGTATTCAATTAAGAGTAATTTCGGGAATGGAGGCTGAGAGCGAAAAAAGTGGGCAAGAAAAAAGTCGGGGTGATCATATTTTGGGGAAAGTACACTCTTAAAAATTAATTAGGCTTTGAATTAGAAATTTTATGGGTGTTTTTTCCTGTAAAAATCTTAAGAGAAATTGTGCTCAAGGTGGTAAATAACAAAATAAACTGTAGTTACGTAATTAAATATTAACTAATTTGCAATCCGTAATGAAAAGTAAACAAATTACTAAAAAATGACAAAAATGTGGTATAAAAAAATAACATTGGTTTCACCAAATTTGAAAAACAATGTAATTAACTTTAATATCGTTCAATAGATATTGAGCCAATTCCTGGTAGCATAGTAAAATCCGGAAACTTTTACAAAATTATACACAAATTTTGACAAAATTAACGTACAAATTTGTGTACATTATTTATTTTTATTTTCATTAACATTATTTTGTAAAATTTACAAAGCTATCAACGACTGCGTGAACTGCCTCATTATTCAATATAAAGGCAAAACCGGGTCAAAATAATGCCCAAATATAACTCGTTATTAGCCCTGAAAAGTAAAATTTTCTGCCAGGCACTGAATAAAACGGTTTTCTGAATTTTTTTCCGCATTTTTTAAGAGCGTCGGGTAAAAATGTGTTGGCAAAAATGAGTTGGTGAAAGTGGGAGGAGAAAGTTTGGTTTAGGAAATGAGAAAGAAAACCATTTACCAATTTCAAGCTTGACTTCACCCACACACATTTCTCTCTCTTCGTCCTCTTCCTCCTGCTGCTTATGGCGGTGGTGGTAATATGTCTAATTAGAACACTGGGGGAGATTAAACGGGTACGATTTTTGGAGGAATGGAGTCTCTTTTTTTGCTAAAAGGATGACAAATCTCAGAATAAAAAATATATGTAAGTAGCTTGCCTTCAACACTTGCTTAACATGTGGACAGATCGAATTTGAAAATGTCGGATTTCGACACCGAAAATAAATTTTATGACAACTTGAGAGAAGTCAATTAAACTAGATGTCCTTTAGATATTGTGAGCATAGGCCAGGTATGCAATTATGTATGTGTGAATTATTGTGCATAAACTATGCAGATTTATGTGTGTATCAATCGATTCGTTATAATGTCGATTCCAAAAATAAAGCAGTGCGAAATCAATTCATTTTTTGGTGGTTGGTAAACGTGACAAATTCTCTTCTCTTTATTTCTTTCCCCTTTCGAAGTCCAGAACATAATAATCCCATCATCATCCTCCCCTCATTTACTCAACCATTTCTTTATCCCCTTTTTTCTTAACAAAATACATAATCTTAACCTAATTCTTATATACATACATACATGGGTTTCATGCATAAATTGTACACTGTCGTTGTATTGTCGTCACCCTCCCATCCGGTGGTGAGAGAGGTGAAAGATCAACCTCACACCAGCCATTCCAGGCCAGTTATTATTTGACACAGTCTGGCCAGAGGAGAATAAAATGTACGAATGACATCATGTTGCTGCTGCTTGGCCAGTGTGGTGGTGTCGTGTGAATTTGCGAAGTTGACGATAATGAAGTTTACGCTGCGAAATCCGTGCGACAATTTATGCAGATTTTTTTCATGTGGATTTGTATATGCCAATTTTTACAGGCCGCTCATAGTATGTACTCGGATGATAATTCATTACCAACCAGATAACCCAAAATTTCGTTATGTGATATTTTCATATCGTAATTATGTCCATACCATTTGGACACTAATTCAAAAAATGCCGATCGGGAATTTGTTTTAATTTCTTCAACTGATTTTGCAATGCTTTCAAAATTTGGATAAGTCGGATTTGGACGCCGATTTCAAATTAGATTACATTTCAAATTATCTTGATGGCGTAACAGGTTAAAAACAACGAAAAAAATGTAAAATAATTTCAACAGTACAATTAAAGTAAATGCAAATTTGCTCCCGTTCTGGTGATAAATATTGAGCCAATTCACGCACTCCTTGGTAACTTTATAAAATCCATAAATTCCGCAAACTTACAAACTTTTACAAAAGTTTACAATAATTTGAAGTAAAATTAGCCTAAGGAATCTAAAGGATGACAAATCTCGAAAACCGTAAAAATACTTAATTTCAATAATAAAATTAATAACAGCAATAAATTCAAATTTGCTCCAGTAAATATTGAGCAAATTCACGCAGTTTGTTTAGTAACATCGTAAATTCTGCAAACTTACAAATTTTTACAAAAGTTTATAAAACATTTTAAAGAAAATTAGCTTAAAGGATGACAAATCTCGGGACAAAAATAAATATAGCTTGTCTTTAACACGTTCTGAACATGTGAACGGATTGAGTTTGAAAGAAATCAGATTTGGACGCCTAAAATAAAATTAAGTACAATTTGAAAGTTCCTAGATTGAAATAGATTGCTGATTTTGATGGCCTAATTTTGAGGAAACTTTGGAATTTGTATTTTTAATTATTTTTTTTATTCTGTAATTCCTATATTACTTGATTATGTTTCTTGACTATTTACATATCTATGTCCATATCATTTGGACATTTGCCCAAAAAATTCATAAAATACCGACCGTAAACTTGTTTTCATCTGTTCAGCTGTAACTGTACTTATTTTTGTAACGCGTTCAATATTAGAAAAGTCAGATTTGGACGCCGAAAAAAGGATAAATATTGAGAAAGTGTGTATCTAAATTTGGAATAGGTTGGTTGTAATATTTTTCTATATACAATAAATTTTGTAATAAATTTATATGTACATACACTCAAAATAAGGTAGTAACGAATCATTACCATGCGGAATGACTAATGGTCTCAACGGTGCGGTTCGGTTCGGTTCTTGGAAGAACCGGTTTAGAACCGAGAACCAGAATTGAAGAACCGAAACAGAACCGAACTTTTTTTAGTTGGAACCGAACCGGCGGTTCGGGTCAAACCGGTAGTGTTATTAATATGCAATAAACAACAAACAATGCTAATTGACGTGTTTCTGATGAAATTTCACATATAAGCCAATAACTTATCTGTATTTAAACAAGCAAATTCTAATACATATCAACAGCAAAACCACTTATGTATATATTATTGAAGTTAGAAAACAATTCCAAGTTTGGGGTGCAACCAAGTCAAAATTTCATTTTGGAAACATTGGGGGTGTGACCAAGTAAAAATTTCATTTTGGAAACATTGGGGGTGTAACCAAGTAAAAATTTCATTTTGGAAACATTGGGGGTGTAACCAAGTCAAAATTTCATTTTGGAAACTTTGGGGTGTGACCAAGTAAAGATTTCATTTTAGAAACTTTTGGGGGTAAAAATTTCGTTTAGGAAACTTTGGGGGTGAAAATTTCATTTTGGAAACTTTGGAGGTGTCATCAAGTCAAAATTTGGTTTTGGAAACATTGGAGATGTAACCAGGTCAAAATTTCGTTTTGGAAACATTGGGGGTGTGACCAAATAAAAGTTTCATTTTGGGAACTTTGGGCGTGTCATCAAGTCAAAATTTGGTTTTGGAAACATTGGGGGTGTGACCAAGTCAAAGTTTCATTTTGGGAACTTTGGCAGTGGGGCCACGTCAAAATTTCATTTTGGAAACTATGTGTATTTCGGGAAATTCGTAAAACTTTTTCGAAAATATGATTAACTTCGCTAATGTATTTGTGTATGAAGTTCGGTTCAACCCGAACCGGCCGGTTCGGTTCGGTTCTCAAAGACTTGGAACCGGAACCGAACCGGTAATAAAAGTTTCGGTTCGGTTCGGTTCTCCGTATAAACCGGAACCGAACCGAGCCATCGGTTCCGGTTCGGTTCTATGAGAACCGAGAACCGTTGAGACCACTAGGAATGACTATGTGGCTCTACCACGTCGGGTACGATTTGTCGTAGAAATGGTAATAATAATTTCAGGGAAATTCAAATTCATTACCAAATATTAAGCAAGTTAATACAATTGTGTATTAAATTTGAATTTCCCTGAACTTATTGTTACCGTTTCTACGACAAATCGTAACCGACGTGGTAGAGCCACATAGTCATTCCGCATGGTAATGATTCATTACTACCTTATTTTGAGTGTAGAGGATTGGATAATTTTGATACAAACTAATTTTAAGCGTGTTTTTAACCTTGAGTTTTTTATTTTTGTCCCATCATGACGTGAGATTGTGGTTATCGTGCCTCATTTTAAGTATGTCCACGCTTGAAAACTTTACACGGATACAAAGTAGCTGGAAAAGTAACGCCGGCTACAGATACTTTATTATCAAACCACTCGTTCACTAAAAGCTGTGGTGAAAATGACTTCATATTGAACGGGCTCAATGCTCAATTCGGTTCATGATTGGTTTTCAATACCACGTGATATTCAACCGCGTTCAGCTTCTTGTTTAATCCAAACAAGAATTTTGTAGTGGCGTGTGTGTGTGCGTTACCATTTGAACTTGGCGCTGGATTTTACATTAGCCCAAACGAGCTTAACCTTTGGACGGGTTACTGAACACGTAATAAGTGAAATACGAGTGTGTAAATTTGTAGGAAGGAACTGTTTTCAATTTCCATTTGACATATTAAATTCTGAAAATTTGAGAAAAAAATCTAGTCTAAAATTAGAATATTTTCCATTAGATCTTCCCGGATATCCGGAACGAATCCGCGGCACTCAGAGAAATGCCCAAGGGGTACTTGGAGTACCTCCGGAGAGTTGAACCCTACCTCCGCAACCAATCCGAAGACTGTCTCTACCTTAACATCTTCTCCCCAATTGGTAAGTACACTCTTAATAATTGTGGCATAAAAAATTGATGAAAATATGACGGCGTATTGGACTTATTATGTATGAAGATGGAGGAATTGTTACCAGCGTAGTAGTAATTTCGAAATCAGTGGGATTATTTTCACTAGAAAACTTTTTATTTCGTGGAAATCTTTGCTCATAACTTGTAAAAGTGCGAACTATAAATTGTGCTCAGAATGGCACAAAATGTGTAAACATGATATAAAATTGGTAAAAACTACATAAAATTTAAAATTGGTAAAACTGGAATCAAATTGGTAAAAAATGCATACACTTTAATGTTGATAAAAAAATGACAAAATTTAAAATGGGTAAAAATTACACAAAATTTAAAATTGGTAAAAATTCCATAAAACATAAAATTGGTAAAAACAACCAACATAAAATGTTCAAAATTACATACAATTTTTAAATTCCTCCCAACTTATTGTGCCAATTTCACCCAAAATTTTTAGTGTTCCCTCCTCGTGACACATTTTAATAATAATTCTGTCCCCATCGTGTCCCTAGTGTCGCGTAGAGAGATTTTACATTAATTTCGATGTAAGTAATATGCCCACAAATTTGTGCCCGGTAATGGATGGGATTAGGATTTAGGATGGCCTCCGGTCCTGGTAACGAATGAGTAGTCTCGTTCGTATCATAGGAGAAAGTAGAGGAGAGATCCTGCCTGCCTGCCCGGCATATAAATCTCGTCGAGGTAACAATCCGTAGCCTACAATCTAATACGAAACTAAACTCAACTAAAGTGAGCAGCACCACACGGGACACGGGAAGTTTATAGAAAATCGAATTTTCCACAATCGACGACGCCAATGTTTGTTGCATCGGGAGTTTGGAGAAAGTTGAGTGGAGGGGAAAGTGTGTATTAGTTTGGGGGAAAGTTGAGACAGCGAAAGTTATTGCGGGGATAGACATGCTGCAGAATATTATGCGTTTTAAAGGAATTCAAAATGTGAATTTTTACTGTATTTCTTTACCGCGGGGTAATAAATGTTGACAAATGAACTAGTAAATTTACCTGAAATTGAGGGGCAGATAGAGAGACAGGGCTCGTTAAAATAGTATGATTTGCTTTAAATTTAATGCGTGGATTTTTACTGTATTGTTTTTTTACCGTTGGGTAATAAATAGTGACAAAGTAGTTGATAATTTTCAAAAATTAAGTTAAGTTGGTCGGATTTTTAACTACATTCTTGTACAGAATTGTATGAAATATTCTGAACTAAAGTGAGCACACGAGATGTGAGTAGTTTATAGAAAATCGAGTTTTGTACCATCGACGACGTTGTTCGTTGCATCGAGAGTTGGAGAAAGTGGAGTGTAGTGGAAAGTGTGTATAAGTTTAGAGGAAAGTGGGGAAAGTTGAGATTGTTAAAATTATTAAGGGGACAGATAGACAGAGTGCTTCGATAAATAAGTAAATAATATTATGCGGTTAAAATTTAATGCATTTTTTCAGTATTTTTTTTACTGTTTGGTAATAGATACTGACAATTAGTTCATATTAAAAAAAATAAGCTAATTAAGTTTGATTTAACGGTGGAAATGGGATTTTAACCGCAGTTCTGATAAATATGAAATATTCTGCCCTTTCAAACTCACAGGGTATTTTAGAAACCTGTACAAAATTTAGCGCTTATAGTTATTTAATAATTTGGTTTACGGCGTGAGAATTTACAAAAATAAGTCAATTTCCATAAACCCTAAATTCATTAAAAATATATACCCCTATCAATGAAATATTTACACATGCAGTTGCAATATTTCATAAAATATCAAATCCGTGAGATAAAAAATGGCTAAAAAACCCCACTTTATAGCAACCCTTCTTCCATGCAAACTTTCTATAAAACTATCCAGAGAAAAAAAATCTGCACGAAAAATTTGTTATCCAAAACTAAAATTCGTTTCGATTCGATTCCAAGGAAGGAGGGAAGTGAAATGAAATCACGTAATTTTGTGCATCGACTCTCCACTTCTCTTCTCCTCTATCCGAGTATATATTGGTTGTCATGTCCCCAGTAAATTTAGGAGTTTGGCTTATCTGCAAAGTATGTAAGTATGGCTTAGCTTAGTAGCCAGCCACCACCAACCAACCAACCAAGCAAGCAACCATGCATACATTTACGCGACTGAAAAAGAGATAGTCCGTCGGCTAAGCCGGAGCTGAGATAGCGGAGCAGTCGCCGCGGAAACGTTGGGACAAGGGGACAATGTCCCCTCATCCGCCCAGGTCTCCGGTTGATTTACATAATTTATTTTGCATAATACCCATCTCGCATAAAGGGAATTTGTCTAATTACAAATTATATAAAACTACAATTTCGCATAATTTGTATTTTTGAATAATTTGAATTTTTGCATAATCTTATTTTTCATTTGTTTCGTGTATTTAGTACGAAAGTTTATGATCCAGCATAACTTTTATACCAAACCGGTAGCAATTTTAATACCGAGAAATCAATACCTGCTTGATTACTACCAGATTTCGAACAGTATAAAATTATGCGATATCAAATTATGTAAAAATTTCGTATAAGTGGAAATGTGTTTGGTCAATAAAAATTATACAATATGACCCTTATGCAAAACACCATTATGCAAATCAACCCAGAACTTCCGCCCATATTATATACACCCCTATCCTACAATGTTAATGTCCCCCGATGTCCCCACGGCTTCCGCGGGCATTGGATCTCGGCGGAGAAAGAACAGCTTTTGCCTGCTCTTTCCTCTCCCGGTGGGGAAAACACGGTTGAAAGTTTGTCATCCGGTTTTGGAAGAGAAAATCTCTCCCGATAATCCGCTTTCTCTCCATTTCCATCCATTTTCTTGGCCAGATTTCCATCTTTCTTCCAATAATCCGCTGCCACTGAGCAGCTCAAAGCGGAGGAAAGATAGAGAGGAAAATGTGTGTCTGATCCAATTTCCTCCTGGAGGTAGCTGCCTTGAGAGATTTTTGGAACTTGGTCAGGTATATCGAGTGCTGGAAATGTTATGCTACTAGTAAAAATAAAGCAAACGTGTATGTATGTATGTACATATTACTTTCTTAATGCTTCCCTAAGGCGTGTAATTTATTCATATATCGTCAGGCTTAATAAATTAAATTAATATTTCGACAAAAAATCTATAAAAAATTAAATCTCCGTAAAATTTGAAACACATAAGTCAATATCAACGAAAATAAATCTCAGCAAAAATTCAATCGTCAAAATATAAACAATTAGGTTTACAAATTTATCAGTTCAGCTTTATTTTTACTAGTAATAGGATTAATGTGTAAATCCTTCATGAATTCTTAGGATTGTGTCCATTATTTAAAAACGATGACGGTAACTCAAAATCTCACTCATGAGATAATCCTAGCATTGTTTTATAACCCCAATAAATTCAGCAACATATCGTATATTTACACTCATTTATTTGTGCCCGAAAATTTGTCAAAATCCCACAAAATCGGGGGTGGGATACTCCTAGGGGTGCGATTGATAAGGGGTGGCATCTACAGGAGTGCGATTGCTCGGGTGCGAATGATCGGGGGTGGCATCATCCTAGGGGTGGCAATGGTGGGGTGCGTTAGCCGGGGTGCGATTGATGGGGTACGATTGATCGGGTGGCATCATCCGCAAATCCATTTACATAAATATTCACGTAGTACATAGTTTGCGAAATAATGCTGCTAAATAAAAACATGCCAATTTGCTAAGTAAGTAGGTCAACATTTCAGTTAAATGTATCATTCAAAATAAAATTGTATTGCTAAGTTTTTCCCAGAAATTAACAAAATACCTTAAAAGATTCAACGTCTATTACAATAATTTTGAATTTCAAGTAATCGTTATTGATAAAAGAGGTAGAAAATTGCGTATTTCTGTTTTATACGAAATGTAAAATTAGTTAATAAAATAAATTAGTTAGTATAATTAGTTTCATTAGCTAAATGTGACAAATATTTAAAATTAATAAAATAAAATTGTATTGTTAAAGTTTCCAAAAAATATGTAACAAAATGCGCAGAGAAATTTAAAAAATTGACGTTTATTGAGATAATTTAGCAATTTGTAAAATAATTTTACAAAAGTTCGTAACACAAGATAACGATTCCCTTGATCTGAGTAAGTTTATAAAAATTTGTTAGCTTATTTTCCTTCAAAATATTTGTAAAATTTTGTAAAAGTTACATGTAAATTTACTGATTTTGCAGGTTTTACAAAGTTACATAGCACTGTGTGACTTGTCTCAATATTTACGTACCTACATATTTCAATTTTCCATTCCAAGAATAAATTTGTATAATATCAAGCCACATTTTTTGCGTAGAATGTAAATTTCAAACATTTTTATAAAAATTATGGTGACGAAAAGCATGTCGATTTTTTTAGGTCTTTTAAAAAGTACTTTCTCCCGTGGAGTGGAAGGAAATGAGGCACGATTTTTTCTCACGTGCTACATTTTACTCTGTCATTTTGCTTTTTTTCGTATTCTGAGACGAGTCAGGTTTACGTTTTTTGTACACTTTTCTTCTTCTTCCCTTCGTTTTCGGACGGACGGATTGAAAGGTCTTCATAATAAATTGTAAAGAAAAATAAAATGAATGAGTAGCTGAGGCGAGAGTGAAATGAAAGGTTGGTTTGGTACTAGGTATGCATGTGCTTGCCCTGCACACGGTAAAAAAGGAGGGAATACTTACATTTATTATTTGGTAGTGTTCGTATTTTTACCGGGAGGTTAAAAATCTCTTGTAACAATTTGTTACCAATTGGAAATAACAAAATTTGAGAAATATCGTGCTTAGAATTAGTTTATAACTGGCTTAACGTATTACAACTCAAATTATCAAATTAGTAATAAGATGGGTACATTGGTAACACGGTAACTAACAAGATTGGTAAATTGGTAGCAGGCTACCGGTAACAATGGAGATCATTTTTTGCTAAAATATGACCAAAAATGCTTGATAACAAAAGATTACTTAAACTTAAAGTAAATCCACCTCAATCTAAAAATGCTACCAAATTATCATTACCGATCGGTAAAAATGTGCTCCGGTAACACAGTAAAGATCGATTGCAAAAAAATCTAGTTAAAATACACGTATTAACAAACACGCTTGGTAATAAAAAATTACTCGTGCTTCAATTAAATCCATCTCACCCCAAAAATGTTACTAAATCCACACTCCCACACCGGTAACAATGTTCTCCCCACTTTCTAAGAGTGTATTTAGTTAGCCTTCTATGTATGTCCTCGTTTCTTCATTTCCTGTCTGCTCCCAACTTTCACCCGTCTCGATTTGTTTGCACTTATTTGCTTTCACTTTCTTCTGTTTGTCCGATTGGATTGGATTCGTCGATGCCATCCGGGCTGTACTTTTATTTATTTACATATTTGGCGGCGGGAAGGCTCAATTTATTTTTTAGGAATTTATCAGTTCATCCAACTTCAACTTCTCGTATGGAGTGAAAAGTGAAGAGAGAATAGAATGGTGAATATTTCAATTCACTTTAATTCCACTTTGGCTTTTTTTCTGAGAGGGAGAGAGAATAGGAGAGAGATGGATGAACATGACAAATGGGGATGAAAATGTGGTGAGTGGGTTTTTCATCTTTTATATTTTTTATATTTTTTTCGGATCCTTCCTTTCCTATATAGTTTTGGCCCACTTTCTCGTCCGCCTTTTCGGAAAAGTGTGTATTGATACAGGGTGCCAGACAAAAGCGGTAGAAAACTATTTATATGTAAGTCTCCAACATGGTACCAAGTTACAAATTGTGCATGCTATAAACCTACTTCTTCCGAAGAGGGCAATGATTGGCACAAACTTAAATGCTTAAACTGTCAAAAATCAATGGGACAAGCAGCAAGGAAATGCTTAAAAAAATCCGATTTACAACTAATTTTAGAACAAGATGGTACAGAATATTTTTAGATTTCAATTATCACGGCCATAAATAAGAAACATTTTGCAATTTTTTAAAAATGTTTTTGACAGAACCCATACAGTTTATGTAATTGCAAAAAGGTTAACAATAATAATATTGATTACAAAAATACAGACTTGAACTGTTCTAATAAAAATTCTGCCAAAATAATAAAATTTATCCAAAATTGCACTAATTTTGAGACAAACAAAAAACTTCTACATAAATCATATAGAAGCTCGATTTAATTATCAGATCTGCAAATTAATAAATAGTGATTTTTGGAAGCATGGCGTCATAAACTTATACTAAACAAACTTATCGCAAACCACGGAAAAATCAGAATTTCCCAAAACTACACTAATTTTAAACTTTAACGACAAATAATAAAAATTCTACATTCAAGTAAGGTTATACTTAATTACCAGATTTAAAAAATGACAAATTGTTTTTGGAACCCTGTTCATAAACTTATATTAAGCAAACCTATCACCGACAAATACTAAATACTAAAAACTATACTAATTTCGTAAATTTGGTAATGTCTAACGCCAAGTAAAAAACTTCTAAATCATATAAATGCTATATTTAATTACTAGATTATTTAAATAAACTCCGTTATTTTTGGAACCCTGGCATCCTCATAAACTTCACAAACTTTCCCTCCGCAACTCTGCCTCTTCACAAGTCTCTCTTATTCTCTCTGACACAAAGCTACAGATACAATACTAATAAATTGTTCGAGTGAAAGCAGACAGGCCAACAGACACACTTTCTCTGAGAGGATTTTTTTCTCATCCATATACTCCAAATTTAGACCCACCTTTAAAATCAGCTTCTCTTTTCTCCAAAAAATTAAGACGTCCATTCCCTCCCTTTGAAAAGAGGATGGGAGAAGATTTAGGTTTTTACTCAATGCCAGAGTTGAGTCGGTTTTCCTACTTTCGGCCAAATTATTTATCCCAACCGAATCCGAATCATTCGGTTTGAATATTTTTCCAACCGAAAAATTCGGATTCGGTCCGGGTGGATATTTTTTAAACCGAAATATTGGATTCGGTTGGATATTTTATCAGCCAAAGATTCGGATTCGGTTGGATATTTTATCAGCCGAAGATTCGGATTCGGTTGGATATTTTATCAGCCGAAGATTCGGATTCGGTTGGATATTTTATCAGCCAAAGATTCGGATTCGGTTGGATATTTTATCAGCCGAAGATTCGGATTCGGTTGGATATTTTATCAGCAAAAATTCGGATTCGGTTGGATATTTTATCAGCCGAAGATTCGGATTCGGTTGGATATTTTATCAGCCAAAGATTCGGATTCGGTTGGATATTTTATCAGCCGAAAGATTCGGATTCGTTTGGATATTTTATCAGCCAAAGATTCGGATTCGGTTGGGTATTTTATCAGCCGAAGATTCGGATTCGGTTGGATATTTTATCAGCCGAAGATTCGGATTCGGTTGGATATTTTATCAGCCGAAAGATTCGGATTCGGTTGGATATTTTATCAGCCAAAGATTCGGATTCGGTTGGATATTTTATCAGCCGAAGATTCGGATTCGGTTGGATATTTTATCAGCCGAAAGATTCGGATTCGTTTGGATATTTTATCAGCCAAAGATTCGGATTCGGTTGGGTATTTTATCAGCCGAAGATTCGGATTCGGTTGGATATTTATCAGCCGAAGATTCGGATTCGGTTGGATATTTTATCAGCCGAAGATTCGGATTCGGTTGGATATTTTATCAGCCGAAGATTCGGATTCGTTTGGATATTTTATCAGCCAAAGATTCGGATTCGGTTGGGTATTTTATCAGCCGAAGATTCGGATTCGGTTGGATATTTTATCAGCCGAAGATTCGGATTCGGTTGGATATTTTATCAGCCGAAGATTCGGATTCGGTTGGATATTTTATCAGCCGAAAGATTCGTATTCGTTTGGATATTTTATCAGCCAAAGATTCGGATTCGGTTGGATATTTTATCAGCCGAAGATTCGGATTCGGTTGGATATTTTATCAGCCGAAGATTCGGATTCGGTTGGATATTTTATCAGCCGAAGATTCGGATTCGTTTGGATATTTTATCAGCCGAAAGATTCGGATTCGTTTGGATATTTTATCAGCCAAAGATTCGGATTCGGTTGGATATTTTATCAGCCGAAGATTCGGATTCGGTTGGATATTTTATCAGCCAAAGATTCGGATTCGGTTGGGTATTTTATCAGCCGAAAGATTCGGATTCGGTTGGATATTTTATCAGCCGAAAGATTCGGATTCGGTTGGATATTTTATCAGCCGAAGATTCGGATTCGGTTGGATATTTTATCAGCCGAAGATTCGGATTCGGTTGGATATTTTATCAGCCAAAGATTCGGATTCGGTTGGATATTTTATCAGCCAAAGATTCGGATTCGGTTGGATATTTTATCAGCCGAAGATTCGGATTCGGTTGGATATTTTATCAGCCGAAGATTCGGATTCGGTTGGATATTTTATCACCCGAAAGATTCTGATTCGGTTCGGATGAATATTTTGTAACCAAAAAATTCGGATTCGGTCCAGTTCAGTTTGTAAAATTTTTCAACCGAAGGATTCTGATTCAGTTCGGACAAGCTTAGAAAAATGTCCATCCGACTCAACTCTACTTTCGACGGAAGAAATCTTGCCAATGGAAAAATAAATAAATATGTCACATAGAAAAGTGCAAAGCTGAATTCATGAGAGGAAGTTGAGACTCTGGGGATAAATATGGTCGCCATCTCGGCCGAGTCGGTTTTCTTGTTTATATTTCCATCCCTTCTGCACATTAGCGTTAGGATGGAAATTCGTATGGAAATAAAAGCCTGTTGTGCACCGTATATGAGAAGGGATTTGAATTTGACTTATGTTTTAGCGAAGAGTGAGAGAGAAAAAAATAGAATTGGAAATTCTGGGAAGAAATGGAATGAAATAAAATAAAGTGGATTTTTGTTTTACTTTTTTTTCGGGGGGAGAAAGTAGTCGGAGTGAAAGTGAGAGTGGTTGGGAAAAAAAGGAAATGTGAGAATAGGAGTGGATGTGATGTGATTTTGTGCATAATAAATTTGAAAAAATCGATTTTTACAAGACAAATTTTGTTTAGAAGTTGAGTACGTATGAAGGGGAAAGTGAGATTAAATATTGGCCTAGTTTTGTGGAGGGTAAGATAAAATGGGAAATAATTTTGGGGGAAGTGAGAAATCAAATTAAAA
Organism: Folsomia candida; assembly: GCF_002217175.1. Classification (NCBI taxonomy): domain Eukaryota; kingdom Metazoa; phylum Arthropoda; class Collembola; order Entomobryomorpha; family Isotomidae; genus Folsomia; species Folsomia candida. The sequence continues at coordinate 6,499 of NW_019091296.1, read as the reverse complement.
ACGAAAATGGAAAATACGCGAATTTTTTAATTAAGTAGAATTGATAAGTAAATATTGTAGAGTTTGTAACGAATTGGTAATAAATTTTAATTTCGCGGTAAATATTTAAAATAATTTTCGTACCAAATAGTATCATTATTCTATTACCACTTTGGTAGAATCATTACCTGCCAACGCATTACTGACCATAGCAAATCAAGGTACGAATTATAATTGAATTTTATTTTGTCAGACTGAAACGTCAGAAATTTTTTGTGCATAAAAACTAAATACCTTGTGAAGAGGTCAGATAAGGGTACATGTCAAAGTCTGTGTCGATAATAAGGTAAATAATTTGGTGACATACGATTGATAATTGATACCAACACGGAATTATACAATTTTTTACGATTTGCGTGCATTATACTGAAGTAATTCATGATAACATTAAAAAATCCGCAAATTCTGAAAACTTAAAAATTTCAAAAATATTTCGAAAGAAAATTAGCTTGCAAATTTTTGTAAACTTACTCAGATCAAGGGCGTCCCTTTATGTTATATACGTTTGTAAAATCATTTTACAAAGTTAGTTTCGTAAATTGACTCAATATTAATAAAAGCCATCAGTATAACAGATCCAAATTTTATATTGGTATTAAGAATGACATTCTTAGATGATCTTTGAAACCTTTGTTGACTCCACATCTGTAACTATTTTTTAGAATCTTTCCACGACTGTAAATTATATTTTTGTTTTAGTTTCAGAAATATTAGGAACTTTGAGAAATAAAAACATTCTCATTTTCTGGGATAAATTTGTGAACTAAAAATTTGCACCCAGGTATCTTGGAAATTTTTTGTTTGTTACACACTTTTGATAAAAATTATATTCCAACATTTAAATGATGCAGTCTTGGAGAAATCAGGTATAATCAGGCGGGTATTGATTTCTCGGTATTAAAGTTACTACCGCTTGGTAGTAAAATTATACCGGTCTGTAAAAATTTGCTACCGATATGGTATAACTTTAATACTGAGCTATTACTTCACGGTATCACTTATCAGCACTGTTTTGGTAGAGTCATATATGAATACTTTAATAATAATGGTAATATTTTAATACTGGATTTCTAAGAATATGCACTTATCGTGCTGACGGACTGACGGAACGATAATCAACGTAGGACTGGATGACTCATCACTTAAATCATCAAAAACAAAACATTTCTCGGCTCTGGGAATTTATTTTAAAATTCTGGACGATAAATTTGTAGTCAGCAAGTTGATTAATAGAATGGCGTTGAGTTTTTTAAGCCAGTTTCGATGAGTTCCAATTTTTCTGAAGGCTTTTTAAACTTGAGACTACCTTCAAAAATTGTCAAAATTTGGATTGCATATTTAAAAACATTGGCAACAACCTGCTCTACAAATTTGTCTTCCAGAATTTTTAAATAAGTTTCCAGAGCCTAGGAATGATTAAAAATGTGTTGATTTTGACGATGAATCATCAAGTCTTACATTAATAAAGTTGAGCAGTCGAATTTTATGGGGTCAGTAAGACGAAATTTTACGAGGAAAACGGTGTGCCCTTCTCTGACACGTGTACCTAATTTTAATAATTGTCCAGTCCAGTGAGTAGTGTGAAATCTTGGAATTAAAATTATTCATGACCCAAGTTTACAAGGGGAATTTGCATATTTACAATAGGCCCCTTGATGGACGAGGGGAGCAGTATATAAATTTGGGGGATCGATAAAATCTAGAAATTTAGTTTCACTATCAACCTCACTCGGTCGCAATTACCATTTTCTTCTTCGTCCTTTCTCTCCGCTCACGAGGCCGGGAGCAATACTTGAGGAATGAATGAAATCTGGAATAATTTTAAGCGTAACTTCTTTTAGGGCACGCTTAAAAATTTGGTAACTGTTTGCGACCGAGTGTTGAATTTTTTTACCAATAGATATTTTTTGGTACAGTATGTTGGTGTTGTTTAACCAAGTTCTTGGCTACCAGGAGGTTAAATTTTGTTACCAATTTTGTTAGATTTATCTACCAATTTTGTATTAGATTTGACTAAATTTTTACCAGTATGACCATATATTTTACCAATTTGAATATAGTTTGATACCAATATCATCATATCTTGCCACCAATTTGAATACATAGATTTAGATAAGTGACAATTTGATTATATTGTTTAACCAATTTTAGTAGATTTTATGATCATTTTGCTACCATACATCTTTTACCGCTAAAAATTGGCTATCAGACTTTTAAACGTGACAATTTTACCAATTTGATTAATTTTTTACCAATTTGCCTATATTTTTTACCAATTTTATCACATTTTACCACCCATTTTTGCCACCATAATTTTTTTACCAGACCTGAAAACGGTAAAAAAAATTGACTCCCCGACTTTTAAACGTGTCCTCACTTGTCAAGCGAGGCTTTCTGGAGGCTTTCTCCGTATGATAATTTAGTCTCGTGAAATTTGACATTCCTTCTCCGTCGCCCGTATGAAGCCAATCATCATCTCGACGACTGAACGGAGGTCGGTCGGGGTTCGGGGACGATGGGATTTAGGGACTTTTCGTTACGTAAGGAAGACATCACAAATTTCGGATTCCTCAAGTGTCCGAGGAGGAGGAGGAGATGAGAGATAAGGATATAGAAAGAGATGAGAGATAATATGAACCAGCAGAAAGTAGCAGACACTGTCCGTGATTTTCCAGGGTTTCAGAAATCATGTCAAAAATTTGTCATTTAGATTTTTCGAAAAATTCTGATATTTTAAACTGTGGTATTTTTATATGATTAGCTGTTAAAATTTCAAAATTTTGTCGTGTAGGTATTTTTAGTGTTTTCGTAATTTGTGTGATTTTTATATTTTATTTTAATAGTTATTGGAAGTTCATAAGGTGGGAATTCGTAAATTAGAAATTTTATAAAGTGGAATTTCGTAAATTTAAAATTCATAAATTCGAAATTCATAAATTAAAAGTTGACAAAATATGTACATACAAAAAAAGTATTACTACAAAAAAAAATTGGTAGATTTTTAAGTCGATTATTTTCTTTATTAATCAATTAAATAATTTATAACAAATTCTGAAGATATTTTTGGTTTGTTTGTTAATAATTTCAAATTCAATTTAATCCAAATTTAAAAATGAATTGGAAATATTTTCTCGATTTTTTAATTGATCCTAGAAATAAACATTTACATCATTAGACACTTTTTTCATAATACTTGTAAACATTTATAAAAATTAGAAATTTTGAGATGACCAACTATTTCAAAATAAAAATGTTTCTGCGACACCCTGCCCGTTACAAAATTGTTACAAAGTTTCCTCGGGTGATGACAACGAGGCAAAGATAAGCCGACACTGTCCTTTCGCTTGGTTACGATAATATGACGACGACCATGATGGAGGAGATTGTTGAGGAAATGTCTTCTTCGTGTAATGCTCGCCCCTTGGTAATTATTATGTAATTTTGTAATGTGCAAATTTATAAAGAAGCTAGACATGAGAAAACTCTGTCTTTTAATATTTTGGAGGAGAGTGTTGTTGTCATAAAAATTTTATGAGATGAAAGGATATGTTTCGTAAGGAGAAAGTGTGTTTGACTCCAGAGGTCGGCGCCGAAAAATTTTTGCGGTAGCGTAATTCTTTTTCTTTTTTAGCGGCGTATATTTTTTTCCGCGGCGTAAATTTTTTTTGATTTTTCTGCGGCGTCGGCAGTGCGGCGTCTCAATTTTGAAGAAATATATAATCAAATTTATCTACGGCGCCTACATAAAATTCTACGCTCTTAGAAATCCAGTATTAAAATAATACCAAGCTGTATTCATATGTGACTCTACCAAACTGGTACTGATAAGTACTACCGTCTTATTAAAGTTTGTATCGGTACGATATCGGTAATAAATTTTTACAGATCGGTATAATTTAGTACAAAGCGGTATAACTTTAACACCGAAAATCAATAGCTGCCTGACTATATCAGATTTCTAACGATTTCGACCTCTGTTTAATTTCCTTTGACACCGCAGTGTCAAATTTTGTTGGAGAAAGTTTATTAGCATATGAAATTTTGCAGTTAGTTTTTGTTGAATAGTTTCCCAAGCTAAAATGAGATATGACAGATTTTGATAATATTTGTGGTTGTATACATCATTCAAGTTGTGAAAAAGTTTGTCGGAGAGACTTTGATTGCTGAAAATTTGAATAGAAAGTTTTTCCCTGCCGTTGATATATTTTTTGATAATTAATTATTTAAAGTTCTTGTACAATTAAAAGTAAGAATTTAGTTTTTTTAAATTTTAATTCAATTTTGAAGTACTTGCTTTGAAATTTTCTCTCGGTTTGTATTTTTCATCTAGAATTGCAATACTTTGCTGAGTTTCACAAGATGCATACAAAAAACTTCGAAAAAGTTATGAATATTTGTAAATTTGTAAACGTTGGACGCCATTCATACAATATTTTGTAGTCAGAAATGTTTAATTAAAGTTTAAGATAATAAAATTGCATGTAGTTTTGATTACATTCGACGAAGAGTTAATAAAATATTACGAGTGAAGTAACAATTTAGCAATAAAACGATGAAAATTATTTCCCAAAATTCAAATCTGCTACCAAACTGGTAATAATTTCTTACGGGAATGTGAAGTTGGATATTGCGAAAATTCATTCATACGCGACAGAACTGCTGTGACAATTGCATAATTTAAGCTTATTAAAGGTTACAATACTCGAAATAAGTTGGTAACAAAATCATCACCGCGTGTATTCATTCACTAAATATGAAGCTCTGCCAAGCCGGTAAAGATCTGTGATTGAATGATAACAATAATTTCCACTAAAGTTAATTGACACATCAGGTTATTAATTTATTAAAGTGTTGTAACACTTTGAATCTTCCGGAAATTTTTGTTGCCAACTTACCGTGGAGGTCTCCCAGCGTATGCGTTCAGTCATATTTTGACCAAATTAATGTAAATCGATCACAACTTTAATTAGTATGAAATTTGCAAAGGACACGATCTCCCAATGGGCACGTTTGACAGATATTTGCATCCGAAGAGGAGAAAACATGCAGTAAAGTGTAAATTTATCAAATTTTAATGGTATTTCTCCTCTTCGGATGAAATATCTGTCAAACGTGCCCATTGGGAGATCGTGTCCTTTGCAAATTTCATACTAATTAAATTGTGATCGATTTACATTAATTTGGTCAAAATATGACTGAACGCATACGCTGGGAGACCTCCACGGTAAGTTGGCAACAAAAATTTCCGGAAGATTCAAAGTGTTACAACACTTTAATAAATTAATAACCTGATGTGTCAATTAACTTTAGTGGAAATTATTGTTATCATTCAATCACAGATCTTTACCGGCTTGGCAGAGCTTCATATTTAGTGAATGAATACACGCGGTGATGATTTTGTTACCAACTTATTTCGAGTATTGTAACCTTTAATAAGCTTAAATTATGCAATTGTCACAGCAGTTCTGTCGCGTATGAATGAATTTTCGCAATATCCAACTTCACATTCCCGTAAGAAATTATTACCAGTTTGGTAGCAGATTTGAATTTTGGGAAATAATTTTCATCGTTTTATTGCTAAATTGTTACTTCACTCGGTAACTATTTTATTAACTCTTCGTCGAATGTAATCAAAACTACATGCAATTTTATTATCTTAAACTTTAATTAACATTTCTGACTACAAAATATTGTATGAATGGCGTCCAACGTTTACAAATTTACAAATATTCATAACTTTTTCGAAGTTTTTTGTATGCATCTTGTGAAACTCAGCAAAGTATTGCAATTCTAGATGAAAAATACAAACCGAGAGAAAATTTCAAAGCAAGTACTTCAAAATTGAATTAAAATTTAAAAAAACTAAATTCTTACTTTTAATTGTACAAGAACTTTAAATAATTAATTATCAAAAAATAATCAACGGCAGGGAAAAACTTTCTATTCAAATTTTCAGCAATCAAAGTCTCTCCGACAAACTTTTTCACAACTTGAATGATGTATACAACCACAAATATTATCAAATCTGTCATATCTCATTTTAGCTTGGGAAACTATTCACAAAAAACTAACTGCAAAATTTCATATGCTAATAAACTTTCTCCAACAAAATTTGACACTGCGGTGTCAAAGGAAATTAAACAGAGGTCGAAATCGTTAGAAATCTGATATAGTCAGGCAGCTATTGATTTTTCGGTGTTAAAGTTAATACCGCTTTGTACTAAAATTATACCGATCTGTAAAAATTTATTACCGATATCGTACCGATACAAACTTTAATAAGACGGTAGTACTTATCAGTACCAGTTTGGTAGAGTCACATATGAATACAGCTTGGTATTATTTAATACTGGATTTCTAAGAGCGTAGAATTTTATGTAGGCGCCGTAGATAAATTTGATTATATATTTCTTCAAAATTGAGACGCCGCACTGCCGACGCCGCAGAAAAATCAAAAAAA
>NW_019091295.1:0-22745 GCF_002217175.1 Folsomia candida | reverse complement strand
GTTTAGCTCATGGATTGTTTGCAAGCCTAGATTTAATATTCATTATTCGTTCTATTCACGAGTCAATTTCCAAAGGAGATATTTTTAATCTAACTAACCAATCCAGAAGTCCTCGCCATTAAGGTGGAGACCAAACCCATTCGTATAATCAGTAAAATTCCTCTCGAAATCAGTTCTACCCTTCCCTCCTTCCGTTGGAGTACTCTTCGCTGAATGGTGATCCACCCTTGGTCGAAATACTGTAGGGAGGTTGAATTGATTAAAAATATGTCTAGAAATGATGTTCTCGAATTTGATAGAACAAAAAATTCAAATTTATTCACGAAAAAAAAGGACTCGAAATTCTTGATTTCTCGGCGCAGAGATTTTTCCGGAAGAAAATTGGTGTAAATTAAGATTTTTATAGAATGCTAATATTTTTTGAATTTTATCCATAGTTCAAAATTTTAAAAACTTAGCAGATATTTCTGTACGCGAAATATTTAATATTAATCCAGTCAAAATCAGAGAATACCTACGAGTTTTTAAATTCGTGACAAGATGAATAAAATTATGAATGAAAATTCGAACTTCTTAATTACTGGTTTTGTTGGAAAGGTTGAGCTAGCAAGATCAAAACATCCCCGCAGGAATTTTGTTCGCCAGTCTTCTGATATGGGATTTCAGATAATTATATGTATGGTCCATATCTTTCGAGCCGGGCCTTATGCTGGTGAATAATTTGGCGATAGTGTTCCTATTTCTTCCAATACTACTACCTGTTCCTTTGACGGTTAGGATGGCTCGACCAATTGGGACGTCTCATTACAAGGTGACTGTAGAAGGGGAGAAATTATAATGAAAAATCATCGTCTTAATATTTTAACCATCTGCAATTTAACGTTTTATACGGATCGGCTTTTTTTACTGTCCAAAAAACAGATCGGGTTTTTGGAAAATCTAAAAATGATCGGGTCGGGATTTCTAAGAGTGTATGTAGATAATACCCAAATTTGAATAATTCTGTTTATTGTAAATTTGTCGTTCTTTCCATGAAATCATTTTGCATACATTTATTTCAAAAAAGCTAAACGCCCATTGCCCCAAATTTGTAGAAATACATAAGTACGTATTTGGATACTTACCACTTTACAAGATCCACTCAACACGAGGAAGAGGATTAAATGCAACGTGAAAGTCATCACCCACGAAAATGTAAATTACGTACGTATGCCTTTTGCCACGGTCTAGGTTAAAGTAAAGCCTACAACGTATTTGTTACTCTATTTATTGATTTCTTATAGGAGTTCGTGTATATATGTAACAAACATGTTTGAGTATTTAACTATGTTGATATTATGCTTACATAAATGTCTGAGTTATGCACATATAGTGTGAGAAGATCTCCTTTACCTGGTAAGTTCTTATAGGTAGATTACTGCGAATTTAATTTAACAGTGATACATACATACGATACATACGTGCACAAATTACTTTTTTGCCAGGCTCAAAGTTTGAGCAGACAAAAAATTTGACTGGTCTTGCATAATTCTGCAGCCCATGTCAGGATCTATATTACTTGTTGATTATCCTTTACATATTATTTGAATGTCATGCAGGACCATGCGTAACGTACGCATCTGTACGATGGTAAATTTTTTCCTCTAAAATTTTTCGATATGTGACCTCTGCAACCACAATAGAATGCCAGAGGATATTATATCGAATAGTTTTACAAGAGCAAAATTATAAAAATGTTATTGTTGAGACTTGATGTTTTCCATATTATGGCAGAGTTCGAACTTTTTATGTAGTACCTAACAGTCTCTTTTTTGCATTAATGATCCTATTGGAAATGGGCGAGGGTTTACTTTCTCCGCAAGGTAAAAATCGCCCACTTTAATCTTTGACCTGAAATTTAACGAAGAGCTTAACGAGTCCTTTTCAAAAGTTGAACGTATGTATGCAGATGCATATTTTTATTTATTAATTGAGATAAGTTTAAACCATATATGTGCATGCATATTTGAGGTTTCATCAATCTGCATAATTTTGGCTAAGCAGGTACACAAGTAAAAAATTCCAGTTCTGGTGAAATCATCATATGTACTCCCGTCAGAAACGATTTAATACCATTTTTAGTTGAGTGTACAATTATGTAAATATCTTGCGGAGTTTGAAAATTGCAAAATTTGAGAAACATTTAACCCAGAAATCGTCCCTCTTGCATAGATACAAATTTATGTGTATTTATATTCCCCATTTACACAAATATCACGTATAAAATAAATATGTATGCAGTTTGTGCATACATTCAGTGCCTATCATTGGTGTTGACCGCTTTTACTTGACATCACTAGGTCATAAGTAGGAGAAGCTTAGCTACACGCGAACGGCAATAATTTTTCACTTTTTGCACGAGAAAAAATGCACAATGTTTGATGGAGTGTATCAGTCCAAGTACAACTACAATCTGGTTGCCCAAACTATTAAAGTAATCCTAGAGACAGTGTCTATCTAAGACATAAAAGTTCCGGTTGTCCAAGGTCAAGAGGACAACAGTGATGTCAGAAGCTTTCAGCGCCAGAATAGCACAAAATCTTCGTCTGACACCGAAGAGTTTGGCCATATAAATGACCTTTCAACTTTGGAGATCAGAGATTAGCACTGAAAACTGACCCTAAGATGAAGGTCTTTTAGATTAGACAGCGTCACATGCTACAGATTTCCCAAGCCTAAGCAATGGTAAAAAAATCGACCTCTCTCCCAAACGGTATGGTGAAAACCATAAAAAAACTAAAACCATTTACCGATGATAATTTCTTTACGACAAACACATACTTCAACAAAAAAACTAACACGTTTTATGTCAAATATTCTAGGGGTTAGCTGATTACAAAATAAAGGTCAAAATGTTATCTTATCAGGCTCCATTCATGGTTTTGGCGGGAATCTGCGGGAATTGAGCAAAAACAGCCCAATGTCCTTGATTAAGGAGAGGAGATAGTTTAAAAAAAAATATTTGATAAATGTCCTGGTGAACAAGGAACACCCCCTCAACTAGTCCATATCGGGTGAAAAGCCACCGACCTTTGTGAAGGCGTTCACAATAGCATTTGCAGCGAAATTCGTGAAAAACTGGATTAAAATCCATGTTTCTGACTTTATTTGTACTTTAGGTTTAACGTTGGAATTTTCGAACCGCAGACACTCACTACCAAATATTGATTAAAATTGAGGAAAAGGTCGTTCTGAGCCCATATAAGTGTCAGGGTCGCAAAAAAATTTCTGACCCGGGAAGACACAGTTTTCAATTAATTCGTGCGTAGTTTTGATGGAGCTTTCTCTTTCGTGACCAATTTTTCATGGTCAAGGAGGAATATATTTTCAAGTTTAAGACATGTTTCTGCTTGAAATTTAACTGGCTTTTCAATGGAATAAGAATAAATTTGAAGTTCCTTTAAAACTAACCTAATATGGTCGTCTACTCTACTATCAGTTTTAAGTTGAGACTATGTATATAAACTGGGAGTTGGGGCTAATCTTCGTAATTGTGTAATATTGGAGTTCAAGCGTCGAGTAAAATACTGGTGACTTTGTTCAAAGTACCAAATACAAAGATCGAAACATTTTTATTTGTGTGAAGCCTCATATTTCACTATATAGCAGGATTTCCAACAATTATTAAGTATTTTATCCAAATTTCTTAATATCGAGCCCCCGCAAGGCAATCTATTATAACACAATGGCTATTATTAGTATCCTATATATTTACCTATATGAATATGGCTTATATAAATCACTGATCCATATCTTAACGAGATAAATGACTCGACTTCGTTTACGTCGAGGGGACGGTATGATTATTTAATACAAAAATTCTGAATAACAAAGGCGTTCTACAATCGATGCAGTTCGAGCTAAACTTAACTTAGGTAGGGAACTACCCATCACCCACCTTCGTAGCAACCTGTGCCCTTCAAACCCTATGACCTTGTTCTTCAATCCATGAAGTGCCCTTTGCTACGTGATGTTGATGCCGGACACGAACGTAAAATCAAGGCCGTTATTTATCTCAGCATTCACACCGATTAAAGGATTAATTTCGTGCGTATTTTTGATGGAGCTTTCTCTTCGTGACCAATTTTTCATGGTCACAGGAGGAATATATTTTCAAGTTTAATACATGTTTTCTACTGAAATTTAACTAGCTTTTCAATGGAATAAGCATAAATTTGAAATTCCTTAAAACTAGCCTAATATAGTCGTCTACTCTACTATCACTTTTTAATTTGAGACTATGTACAATTGTGTAAAATTTGCACAACAATTGGGTACAGTTTACGAATGGTTTACGAATTTGGCGAATAAATGCTGCTTGTTGGGACTTCAAAACACCAAATTTGTACACAACCTCAAATACATTAGCTAATATTGTTCCCTCATTCCAGGTTTGTGACTAACAAAGGGAATGTCTCGACTTTAGAAAGAAAAAAGGGGTGTGTTCATGGACAAGTATTGACCTGAGATGGAATGTGCGTAAGAAAAAGGGGCCCTGTTGCCATCCAGGGAACTAACAAGGAAGGAAAGAAGATAGTAGATAGGTTAGGAGTAGTACGTAGTTTGGTGTGTAAGCCAGGATAAGTTTCAGTCTGAACAAAGAGTGAAAGTATAAAGTTTAAGAACAAAAACAAATAAGTTGTTAAGTATTAAAGGACTCTCTCATGAAACATGAACACATCCTCACCAAGGGCTTAATTTCCTGTAACATTAATGGTGAACTCCAGCTATCGTTTTCTTATCCCACTTACAGGAAATATAAATTAACCCAAGCGACCATTACGTCTGTAACATACAGCTCTCCATCTGGACTTCATTTCCTTTCGTTGATTGATTGTATTGTTTTGAGCAAACAACTGCTCGTCCAGAATGCTTTTGAAGAGTGCGGTGACATTTTGTGAGTAAGTACAGACCCAAGTGCTTCCTCCACAGCACGTCTTTACTCATCTCAACGCCTCGCGACATCTTGTCATCTGAACGTGCCCCTCGACATCTTTACATCTCAACGGCTGTTTTGCAACAGTAACTCAATTGGTCGGTAAACCCAAACTAATTTTGTTTTCCTTTCTCCTCTTGTTGAGTGTTTCTATTAAGGCTTTCCATTTTCTAACAAATTATGCCAAAAGATCCAGTCACTCGCTCTCACCTAAAAAATTTACCTATTAACCTATTCACCTAAAAAACGGAATTTATATATCAATTACTATTAATTTTTTCCTATATTTTTTTTATTTTTTTCCTATAAATTATTAAGAAGGTCAACCAGGTGCCAAAACAGGTCAGAATTCCTGCACCATACCAACACTACACAACACCCCCCAGGACGTCCTCACTTGTCCGTCGACTCCTTTAATCCGGTAACTTGGGCGCCCGGCTCTATGTTTTCTTTGACAGTGGGAGACGATTAAATGGTGCGAGATTATCTGCGTGTATATAATTTGTTGAATGTTGGAACGTGTGTTGACGTTTTAAAGTCGCATCGTCGACAGTGTGCAATTTTATTTAATTTGGAACCACGAGCTTTTCTATCAAAAACTCTTCTGTTAGCATCGTTTGGAGCAGTCCTATCAGCGTCACGACGGAAAATAGAATAGCTCATTCATCCAAGAGAATTTATAGGTAGAGCAAGAAATATATTCAAATCCACTTCGATCAAACATTTCTTCATAACTCTTCAGCTCGCCTTCAACTGGATCGTCATCACAATATTTATTATGTATATATGTTTGATATTTCAAGTAAAAAAAATGAACTATGATTTTTTATATTTCAATTATAGCAAATCTTACAATACAAGAACACGATATCCTTCACCACAACCTCCACCACCGGTTCCAGCTTTATGTCCTGATAATGCTTTTACCCCTCCTCCTCCCGGAAGCAAGCGAATTCAACCCAATTCATACTCCTGCACCCGTTAAAATTGTAAAAGTTGTATAAATTCAGACAATATCTTTGGCATTATGTCAAATAGAACTGAGATTTGTTCTAATAAATCTACAATTCCTGCAGTTGAGCTTGTTGAAGTTATTTTTAAAAAGAACAATTGTATAATACCAATAATTGCAGAAACATTTGTCACCATGGCGTAAGATAAGAATTATATAAATTTCATGAAAATACTGGACCTTACTATTTTTGTACCATGTTATCGGTAGTGGTGATCTTTTTCATTCGGTTGGTACTTATAATACTCATTATAGTGACAACACTTAACACATAAAACGGTGCAAAACCACTTTTCAAGGCACGCGATCCCTTTCGACTATAGTCGAGAGTACCCAGTTCTTTTGGAACTCGAGACACTTTCATTTTGAACTATGAATCCAGTAAGTAATAAAATATTATTGCAATAATAATAATGCATTACATTTGATCAATTTTATTTTGTTCAGATAAAACATTGATAAGAAGAATACCTTAAGACTCCTCCTTTAGTTTATTCAAAAAAGAATACATAATATACAACCTATAGCAGGAAATTGGATCGTGAAGAATGGAAGGTATATGCAGAAATTGAAAGACTTTAATCTGCTTAGAAACAAAAGAGACAATTTAAACAAAGAGATAAAACAACTAAACAAAAACAAAAGAAAATTATATATAAAACTTTCGCTATTAAAAAAAGAAATTATAATGGAACAATATAGGCGAAATGAAAAATTTATAGATTACGAAGCAATGGAAACAGCAATACGCTTTCATAACTTAATCAAGGAATTCCTGCTTTCGCTGATGGTAGAGTAGCTGATGGTAGCATATTCACGCTAAATACTCCACAAATACATACACAGTTATCCCTAAATATCTTATGTAAATGTTAGTGTAATAATATTACTTTCAAAATATAAAAAATGCATGTTTGTACAGCAAAATTTGTTCAATTTATTTTTTTTAATTGAAGTCAATTTTTTTACTTTGACTTTCACATCATCACACAACTAAACAACAAAATGTTCTATTATAATAGGATATATAAAATCAACAAACAATCTTCTTTGTACGCATTTATGTGCAACATTCTTTGATTTATTATACCTATACATAGGTATAATAAGAAAGAAGAATTAAGATATACATTAAGATGCGCATTGTCATTATTGTCCAACGAACGCCAAATACTATACTTTCATTAAGATAATTAACCATAGCCACCTCCACCACAAATGCTCTAGCACCCCCTTCATACCCAATGGATAATTCAAGCATGATATGCTACGTGAACATAATACTCATTAAATGATACAAAACCATGCATACTTGATGCAAAATCCTTGTATACATTGTCCATGCAATAGTTCGGCCCCACCCCTATGCTGAAAAAAATGCCATACTTTTTACTTCTTTCTACGGGGACTGCCTCTAATTTAATCGATGGGAATACTCTTCACTCAACCTTTTCCGTCCCGTTCTTGAAGGACAGCGACTGGGCACGCTTGCAGCACAGACCAGCACCAGCCACGAATTGATAAAAAAAGTTAGGAACGTTGACCTTCTCACTATTAAATAATATCCACTCTAATAAAGCGTTAGTATGATCCCTGGCTGGCTGGCTGCCTGTCTGCCTGTGGAGAATTATGCAAATGAGGAGAGGAGAGGAGACAAAAAGAGAAGCGAAGCCACCACTGGATTGCATGAATAAATGCATGCATGAAAATGTACAGTGACTGAGCTGAGCAGTATACATACATACGTAGTTAGGTGGACATTCCAAAAATTCTAAAATCGATGCCACTTGGCATGCAGATTTTGTAGCATGCATGCAGGCATAAGAAGACATGCTAGTAAAAATTTTGGGTGGCCGATGCCACTTCCACTCAAACCTTGGCCATTCTACAGGCCGTGTTAGAGTACTCTCCTGCATTTTATTTCTCCACTGTCCCTCATGAAATAGCTCCTCCCCTTAGGGCGGATTTGTCCTCTGACTCTCTTTAGAGAGTCACCGATTCATCTGACTAATACATACGTCACTCATCAATAGTGGTTATCATGATAAGCGACCGTGATAAACACTATTAATTAATTATTTTAGTTTGAGAAACTCCACCCACAGCGAGTGGCATATCAATTCGAATGTATTTTTGACGCTAAATCCAACGCCGTTAATGGTTTTGACCTCCGAGGCCCACGTGACCTTCCCGTGACCGTGGGGGGTAAATATGGCTTATTCGTGATGTCGCATATCAATTCGAATGTATTTTTGACGCTAAATCCAACGCCGTCAATGATTTTGACCTGCGAGGCCCCGTGACCTTCCCGTGACCGTGGGGTTCAATTATGGCTTATTCGTGATGTCGCATATCAATTCGAATGTATTTTTGACGCTGAATCCAACGCCGTCAATAGCTTGGCGTTAATTGTAGAAGTTAAAGGGGATTGTGGAAGTTAACGGGGTTTGTGGAAGTCAACGGGGTTTGTGGAAGTTAACGGGGTTTGTGGAAGTCAACGGGGTTTGTGGAAGTCAACGGGGTTTGTGGAAGTCAACGGGGTTTGTGGAAGTCAACGGGGTTTGTGGAAGTTAATGGGAGCGTGGAACGTGAGAATTTAAGTGGTTAGCTATCCAGCCACTCCCACAGGGGGAAATCAGATTGTTCCGTAACCAGGGAAATTGAAATATAGGATGACTTGGGCACTTTGATGCATGTATGCGCTATGACAAGGGACAAAGTCTCTACTGGAAATTATTTAAAGTTTAGGGATTTTGCGCTATGGGCACACCCCCCTCTGGGGGCCTAGAACCCGTTCTTGAACGGGCCTCTACTCTAGTTTATAAATAATATTATAAATAATAATTATAAACATTAATAGACACCGGTGCTAAAATTCATCCATTTTTTTAGATATGTAACTCTCCTTGGCGCTGGGTTCTGGAATTTTATTAGCAAGCAACTCCAACAATGCTAAGATAAACCAGGTGGGGTTAGGTTAGGATAGGTTAAAACCCCGGCAGTGAACCTCGTTTGGGGTACCCCTACCAGTTGGTGCCAGTTGGAGACGTTGCTCTCTACTCTACCACAATACGGAAAGATACGGCGAATTTTTTAAAGATATTTATTTATTTGTACTGGCCCTTTCAAGAGATCGTAGTCCTTTGGGAATGCGTGATAGCTCAGGTCTGCGAAGAGCAGAAATCCTTGCTCCATAATCAACGATGGAAGAAGATTCTGAAACAAGACATGGACATCTCGACTCGACGGATGGAAGAAAATTTGCATCCAAATAGCTTGGAAGAATTTCACGACGCCATTCGGCTACTTCCGTGTCGAGTTATGTGCAACGCATATAGTGGATGGCGAATAGTTGAAGAAGAATTTCGGCTATTCGAGTTTGCAATAAGCAGACTGCATCATCGCCCGAAATTGTTGAATATGTATGAGCCACTCGTCATAGGAAAAGGAGTCAATATAATGTCAGAAATCGGGACATCAACCGAGCCCTAACAACCAGAGGAAGAGGAGTGATCAGAGGAGTAATATGGGACAAGAAAAAAGTATCGGCTTCTCTATCGGCTTCATATGCTATAAAAACTCTTAATCTAGTTCAGCTAAATGACAGCGGGTGTGCACTCACACATATTAGAAAAATGGAAGTTATCATTACATCCCTAAACAACATTCCAACGCCAAAGTGTCTCCAAAGGAAAACTGTCCGCAATATTCGCTACTAAACTGACTGTTTAATTCAACTTATAATTTAAACAAAAACTGCAAAAACAACAAATCAAAAACCTTTATAAAACCCAACCCAAGGTCTTTTGAACCTATCATTAAGAGACTTCTCTTGACAATGGACATCAACATAGCTCCGTTTTTTTTAATTCCAAGCGCCCTTAGTGAAATTGATAGATTTGAAGAACTAACAGGCATACATAGGTATAACAGTTTAGCGGTACTAAGGAGAAACTTTGTATGCAGTCCGATGTACGTCGCTTCATGGTCTTAGAAATAAAAATCACTCCAACCTTTTGCTCCATGCGATCAGGATAGATTTCACTATGCATGCTTACCAAAGAGTTACCATGCAGTTTGTTTTGTTGTGACAAATGTTCGTCTTGTAATAACTAACTCAAACGTTTTACGTACAACTATTTTTACAGTTGCTGGCAGCTGAAAAGTCAATTTCTATCAACGATAAAAGCATACAACCGAAACAATTTTCGCATAGACTTTGCGAAACTTCGAAAACGCCAATATCTGCCTTCAGGTTCTCAAATCATATTTAAATAAGAACACGTAGATATGTACAACAGCCGGAGTAGATTATTACGCGGAGAAGGCTTGTGATGCAACTAGCAAGTGTTTCAAAGTTCAACTACAAACTCAGGCATAGTTGTAATATGCAAGTGCAAGTAATGTCAGCAGAACGTCCGCCTTATTAGAATTGTTAGGTAAGCAGGAACTTGAATTCGACACAACATTTGACTCTATGCGTATCGGAATAAGGCCTACTCGATCCATTTTTTCTCTCTCGCTCGCATCCTACCACAAAAAATACTCTGTTACGGTAAGTTTATTTAGCAATATTTTTGTAGGCATTTCTTAAAAATTTTAATTTTATAATTTAGATGGGTTGTCTCTAAAGCTCTCGACTGTGACAGCTACGTGCGGAGTTGTTGCCGGGGATCATTCTGCTGAAGGGGTCAATAATTCCACCATGTTTGACAGCCGCTGGTTGACTATCCAGGAAATAATTTAAATTATTGTAAACTAGTGTATAAGCCCGTCTCCCGCCGGGCGAGAGCGTATTTGGTTTTCGTGAAAATTAAGTCGGGTTTTTCATAATTCCAACGAATTATTTTTTTATTATTATGTTAAATTATATTATATTATATATATTATTATTAAAATTATTATTATATCTACCGTAAAAACTCAAATAGTAGCCGTTGCTCAAATAGTAGCCGTGCTCAAATAGTAGCCCAACGTTTTTTCATAATTTTATAAATAGTGACCTTGCCCAAATAGTAGCCCTGCTCAAATAGTAGCCCTGCCCAAATAGTAGCCTGATTCGAATTATGGCCGTGTATCAACTTAACCACACATCTCCTAGCCAGGTCATTTAAGTAATTCGATTATAATTCAGTTTAATCGCAATTACATACAAAAAATCTAAGTGAACACGAAATTCGGCTCATCGAAGAAATTGATTAAGAGCAGGTTTGAACAATAAAATTGTCATAGACTGCGATTCTAGGGGAGAAATTGGTACTGGTATTAAAATTTAATTCGAGCTTGATTCTAGAAACAAAATTACAATAGCTGTTTGCTAATAGTAGCCGTGCATCTTTCATAATTTTATAAATAGTGACCGGCCCAAATAGTAGCCTTGCTCAAATAGTAGCCGGGTCCCAGCCACCGAATTTTTAAATAGTAGCCCCCGGCTACTAAGGCTTGATTCATAAGTTGTGGCAATGTTTTAAAAATGGGTTTACTACAAAACGGGAAGTTGAAGTTTTACCAATTTTGCTAATAATTATCACAAATGCGATGGTCTACATGAAACAAAATCAATTAGGCACCGGCTCATACTTTGAAACCAATTTCGTGTAGGTTTTCCCAGGCATACTCTATCACTATTTTTCCTGACTTTCTCGCCATACTTTTCAAGATTTGACGCATGACGCGTCGAATAAAAGCAGGGTTTGCGATCCATTGGGTCGTCTTGAATATACTCTTATGCATAAGGCCCAAAATTATTCAACACAGCTTACCTGGGGGACTTTGGAAGAGTTTTCCAATTTAGGACACAATTGATTTTTTCCTCCTTGAGATAGTCGGTAACAATTCGACTATAGTGGCAATTTGTTATATTCTGCGAAACTAAAACTGTATTTTCCTGATGACTATTTATAGCAGGGATTAATCGGCGTTTGTCCCATTCCAATAAATAAAGAGATGTGGGAGTGGTATTGTCCGTAATCAAGGGCTCCGAAATTGCTCCATTCTCGTCCAATGCTAAGCAAATAGGTAATCTTTTGTGAATTTTGCTTTGAGAAATACCTTATCTTCATATTTTACATCCCAATGACTTATAGCAGGAAAAAAATTCTATCTGCAAACTTCCAGTGGCGTTATTTCAATGTACGCTTCGTCACGGCTGGCAAGTATTTTGGATTAAACTTTTTTGCAAATTTAGTTGCATCCCATTTTGGTTCTAAATTTTTCCTCTTTAATGTACCTTGAGGCATTAGTTTTTTAAATGTTGTAATCCCCTATCATTCTGCTTTAAATCGGCGAAAAGCTGGTAAAGATATCTTTACCCGTTTGGCTGCTAGGTTCTCTAACGTAAACGACGTCCCCTGAAAATTATTGGCACTGCTTTGATGACTTTGGGTGTGACCTGCCACACCAGGTGTTGAATAATTTTTTTGAACTCGGCTGATTTTGTTGCATCATACATTGACATGTAACGGCAATTTGAGCGATTTGGAATATTTGGAATATTTCATTTTTGAGGTGGTCGTGCATCTTTTTCTCGTCCAATTTGGCCGCATTTTTGTAAAAGTGCACCAAGAAATTTGCTCGGACTTGTTTTTCTTTTTGTCTGAGAATGTTCTTGTTTATTTATCAGCCTTTTTGAACTAAAACCCTAATACTACATCGGTTGGGCTATCATATGAAACAATTCATTCACAAAAATTTGAATCTTTGTTAAAGCTGGAGTACACCAAAAAACATTGCCACAACTTATGAATCAATCCTTATTTGAGTTTTTACGGTATTTATATAATTTGCTGGAAATGCCTGTTGGCGAAGAAGTGAAACTTTTTCTAGTTTTACTTCCGTCACGGAAAATTACTTCCACTTCCGTTGCAGACAAACATTTCCAGCTTATAATGTAGGTTACATCATACTGTTCATTAAAAGTAGCCACCCGCAGAACCTGCACCCACAAATACTCGTGCACTGCTGCCCAAAACACTTAACCCGTTTAACCTACGAACACACGGGGTATGTATTGGACACCGTGATTACATACTCTCACTGCATCCACTAGTAACATCTCATCACTAATTTTTCACCTTACCTTAACAATTTTGGATATTTTTAATGCATAACAAACCTCTTTATGACTTGGCTTATGGATTAATATTAACTTGTTCTGTTATGTTCGTTTGTATGAAAATGGTGAAAACAGTCTGTGAATTAAAACAAAGTTGGGAGAACTGAGGAGGTGAAAGAGTGTATTATAAATATGAAGGGCCCTCCACACAACTTTGACATATACTTACAGCCGCCATATACCAGTCGTCTTCATCAGCTCCAAACTTTCATCGCAGAAATTTCAGGAAACTAATTAAGTAATTAATTTATTATTTCCCTGTAAATTATAATTAAAAATAAGTTACAACCTCCACAGGCAGGAGTACTTAAAGTATGTGGTAAGTTTACGTTCAATTTTGAACTCGTCGAGTATTATTTTGGTAGGCAAAAATCAGGGCTTTGGATAAATAATACATAATAGGGAGCTGAAATACATATTCGAATTTTAATCGACGTTATATTATTTCAAATTATTTATGAGTTACCTTAAAACGATAATCATAAAATGCTAACCAAAATTCCATAATTCGATCGTGGAAAACTAATATGGAAAATGAACTTATTTTGCAAAATTCAAGAAAACTGTGGCCAGAAATCGAGGCGGCCAAATTCTAGTCCAAAATAATTTTTAAAATTATTTTCGGTCATATTTAAATAAACCAAATTTGTACGAGTTTGAGACAAAACTCATAATTTGCAAAAAATCGCACATATTTATTACCTTAGATCTCAAAAACCACCAATGGACCATCGCAAGATTATTACGGGTTCTTCATGTACACAAAATTACGCAAATTTAAGCTATTAAACTTGAAAATCGATCTCATTTATCTCACGATAAATGAGACACGATCTCATATATACCTATGTATCTTAATAACAAATCTGCGAGGCTGTTTGGCATAGCTTGTCTTACATAAAATAAGTTAGAAAAATGTAAGGACTTTTGTCTCTCTGTTTTCAGAGAAAAATTGTTTCAAATTAATTATTGATCTAGCATCCTCGCTGGCTATGGTCGTCTTCTTGACGTGTAGTTGAACGTTTCTTTTCACCTACTGCAAACTTTTGGGAGGCTGCGTTCACGGCATCCTCCTGCCCGTTGCAGCACCACCAGCCCCTACCCTTCCCTCGAAATCGACCAGAAATTCGCCCTTCTTCCTCACCAGCTGCAATTCCCCACAGCTACTCAAATTCTTCTCGTTCACGCTCCGCTACGAACACTTTTTCCCCACATTTCGTCCCAAGTACTTAATGTCGCCATTCCGACCGTCTAACATACATCGAGAAGGGCACGACCTAGCTAATCCTAATTGACACCGTCCATCAGAACCACCCTCCAATCGATCACCACTGGCCTTCCACACGTAAGGTGTGTCCAGGAATAAATGGTTCCGCGCTTAATGACCTATACATTACGACCTGGTTATTGATATTTATAAAGCCTTTCGTAAATTGTAGGTAGGAACCATACATGTAAGTTTTTGCTTCGAAGGATTTTTCTGACTTCATTGTTTGTCACCAATCCGACTTTCCGTACCAACCCTCAAATTACCAATTTTCAACCCGATTGCGAAATGTCTTGTCCGACTATTTGGCGTTAACGTTCGAATTCTTCCAGCTTTTTCGTCTTGAAGTAAACGTTAGAGTATCTTCCTTTGCACAAGGCCCAAAACTTTTAGATTTCTCGCATATAAGGAGATTTGTAGAGTCCGCTGTTTTAAGCATATCTTTCTCAATGTTATACGTCGCATGATTAACTAGGAATTTTACGGGGAATTTAGTTTTTACGTGCAAGTTTTGTTGATAATCTACACTGGCAAGGCTGCCTGCGTGAAAAAATGTGCTTTCCGAAGTCTTTGAGGGGTCAGGGACGACGTGGGTCTCATCATCATTGATGATAATTTTTAATGACATTTGTTGATATAATTTTTTGTAACATTTTTGGATTGTACTTTTTTGGTCTTTAACGTACTTTGTGAGACGTTGTTTATTTTTTTCTGTAATTCCCGGTTCATGAACTTTAATGCTGCGGAACAAACTTTTTGAAATTTGCAGTAGCCGACCAGCCCCACGATTTGACGTGGAAGAGTTATTGCTGAAGAGTTTTTTAATGTCTTTCGAGATTTGGCGGGTGGCTATGACAAGAGATGGTCTGGAATGTTTTTTGAATTCCACTTTTTGTTATCCTCATACATCGAAATATGAAGATAGATTGTCGTTTCGTGACATGTTTCCGTTTTGGTGTACTGCCACGAATTGTTCGAATAACGAAAAGCGACTATTTCGCTGTTGTGAAAAACTCGATTCGCGAGGTTTTCACTTTCATGGTGATTGCTACTAAATTTCATTATTTTAACCAAAAATGCTTTGTATTCTCTGGGGGCCCATGTAATTACGTTTCGAAAAATAAAAATGAAAAATAGGAATCTACACAAACTGCGCAGTGTAAGTACACATTACTCGGAACCATTTATTCCTGGACAAGTTATACATTGTGCAGCGTTTTTTTCCAATAATATTTATTTGCGTAGTTATTTACATATTTATTTACAGACGTGCTTACGTATTTATACAGCCATTTACATAATTACATATTTATTTACATACATATGTATTGATTTGCATATTGACAAATTTAATTATAGACTTAAATTTTACGTATTTATTTATATACTTGCACACATATTCACACATTTAATATTTACATACTGCTTGTCGCGACAGTTTTAATGACGACCACCGTCTAAATATGACCACGACACACCCCAGTCGCCAAACGCCAGCGTCTAGGGCCGTAGCGTGATATATTCAAAATAAATATGCTGAACCTGAACGTGAACTTGAATATGAACGTTATATATTCTTGCCGCTAATGGTCATTTGGTTTGCCGCGGGAAACGGATCGGGTACCCGTTACCGCATACACGCACGAATTCTTTCGGGTACCCGTTATCTGCGGGTAGCGAGAACTAACCGCACGGGTAAAGGGTAGTTTAGTTTTTTTTTAATTTTCGATATAAATCAGTTCAGAAAGAAAGTTAGCATCAAGTTAGTCCATTTAACAACAAAAGCGTCAATTTATTATTCTTCCATTTCAAAATTTGTCATTTGCCACCAATAAGCGTTTATAACGAGCGTGTCTTTGCAGAATCCACAGGAGCCTATGCCTGCCGCAAATACTTTTCACGTCCAGAAAATGTGGAGCAATAATTGTTTCTCAAAGATAGTTTGCCTGCTCTAGAATATCCGTAATAATTTCACTGGTATTTCACTTAACAATTTTGCTAAATGAAAACTTCATTTAAATAAAATTTGAAATAAATCAAACTAAAAATTGAACATTTTTCAAGGTATAGCAAGATTGCCAAGCGGGGGTATCAAAAAGTCAGGACAAAAATTAGGAATCGCATGATACTAATCTTTCCGCTGAATGACCCCTTCGAAGAAAATTAAATATTTTGTATCTTTTTCCTCGACTGGAAGAAATCCATGGTGAACTTTAACTCTGGCACCGAAATAGTTTCCTTTAAACTAGCCATTCAGCAGTAATATAAGTGCCATGTAATTCTTACTTTTAGGCTTAATTTTTGCATATACATAAATCGCTAAGAAATACCGGCATAGCTTGAAAAACGACTAATTGTAAGTAAAAAGTTTGGTTTCAGAATAACGAGTAGAGGTGAGCCGGGCCTGGACTTTTCAAAGCCCGGCCCGCCCAAGCTCGGTTCAAAAGCCCATCTCAAAAGCCCAGGCCCGCCCAGGCCCAGAAAAATTAAGCCCAGGCCCGCCCAAGCCCATTGGGCTTTTTGTGAAAAAAGCCCGCCCAGGCCCAGGCCCATCGGGCTATCCCATTGGGCTTTTTGTCAAGGCTAGGTGTAAATGAATGATTACCAAAAATACCCAGCATTCAAGATAGTTATTGAAGGGCACCCTAAAATTTGGAAAATTAAATTACTTAATAAAATGTAAATTAAAATTAAACCTCTTAAATTAAAACCTCCTGAAAGAGTTGCAATTTTTAATTGATTACAGTAAAATAGATGAGTCAAGCTGTGTAGTATCGGACTAATTCAAGTCCTCTAATCTAGGTGTAAATATTTTGAATGTGTATCAAGAAGTGATTACTTTGGTTTTATCATGAACAATAAGGATATGCACATACGTATGTATGTACATATATACTAATGTAATGTAATGTAGAAAGGACCAAGTAACTCTGTTGTATAAGAAAATAACTGATGAATTAAAAAACATCAAGAACTCTATGTGCACCGGTGTGCTACAATTCTGAATAGTGTCTCATTCACCCCCAAAAAAAATATGAGACGGGCTTGGGCTTTTCCGAAAAAGCCCAAGCCCGGCTGGGCAAAAGCCCGCCCAGGCCCAGCCCAACTAAATTTGGTTCCTCAAAAGCCCAGGCCCGCCCCAAGCCCGGTTGCTGACAGGCCCGCCCGCCCAAAGCCCAATGGGCCTGGGCGGGCCCGGGCTAGCCCACTTAAAGCCCAGGCCCGGCTCACTTCTAATAACGAGTGACATCGACGAGCAAATTATGGCATGCGTTACTTGCATCGCATTATCTCAAAGTACATCTGAACCCAAATGAACAAATACATAATTGATCAAATCAAATTTATCCTGGATTTGGTTAGTTCTTAACCTAATTCTCACAACGGGTAGCGGGTAATGGGTACCCGTGCGGGTATGGGTAGTTGTGCTACGGGTAGCGGGTCGGGTAGCATTTTCTCTACCCGCGGCAACCCTAGTTAGCAGTACATATTATGTACATTTTTTAAGTTGAAAATGATAATGACAATTTTCTATTAATTAAATGATTACAAATTATCAGAAGTTACAAGCAACCGAAGCACACATAGGGTAAATATTTTCTTAACTTACAAATAATTTTGCCCTGTTAATACTGTTACGCTTTTGGTAAGTAATTGCACTCTAAATTGTACCGTAAATGCTCCATTTATAGTCACGGCGACTTCGCAGACTCGGCTAAAATTTTGACTTGGCTCTTCGTCATCCAAAAGCTAGGTAATCGTTTTACAAAACTCTTCAGCCTATCGCTGACTAATTTTTAACAAACCACACAAAAACAGTTGCAGGGCTACATAGTAGATAATATTCAAAAATAAAACAATGTTATAAATCGTCAAAACCCTCAAAAAAAGTTAGCATTCTATTCTGCAGAATGTTAGAATTACGGAAATTTTGAAATCCACAATCCCTTTAAAACATTGATACTATATTTATGTCTGCATGTATTCCATCAAAACGTTTTATTTGAAATTATTCCCTTCTCATCATTTACAAATATCTAACAACTTGAGTTATTTACTCGCTTGTTCCCCTAACGATGACTGTTCCTCTGGCTCCCGGACTGCATATGGCTGGTCTTTGGACATCTAATTAATTTAGGTAGTCGTGAATTAATTAAGGATTCCACATCAGCTGTAAATCTGCTTTAACCTTATAAAAGGTCACTTGGTCATCGGTGTGCCTCGTTCATGAAAAGATACGAACCAGCAGTTACCACTAAATGGAAGCAAATCCTGATATAGTTTCCAGGCGAAGATTATCACGAAAAAGATCATCATGACGAAAACTATTCCGCTAAACCTGTAACAAGTGAGCACTTATGTGAACAAATCTGTAAAGTCATATTCAAAATGCATTTGCATACATACTTCAACTTACATATTTACATAGATATGTATTTTCGAAGGTTTGTCAAAATGTTGAACCATATTTTCATATTGTATGTATGTACCTTACAGATACTTTAAGCTTGTCGAATTACACTTCGTAAATAAAATCTCTAGAGAACGTCATGACTCAGGAGGAATAAAATTTATTTAATTTTACAACCGATTTCATTTACCAGGTATTTAGTGGGCAATAGTAAATTTTAGTGATTCTGATTGAAATTCTGATAGTAAAAGTATTATATGTATTTGTAAGTGGAGTCTTATAAATAATGTTACTATTTGAACAGTAAATGCAGGCTGAATTTAAGATTTGTAGCAACTATACAAAATCCAGAGAACTTTACTCTTTAGCAAGTTAACGTTACGTTGACGTTCCAATAAAATAAGGTAACACTATTTCTAAGAGTGTTGACTCACGTGGTGAGCACAACT
Organism: Folsomia candida; assembly: GCF_002217175.1. Taxonomy (NCBI): domain Eukaryota; kingdom Metazoa; phylum Arthropoda; class Collembola; order Entomobryomorpha; family Isotomidae; genus Folsomia; species Folsomia candida. The sequence goes on along the minus strand of NW_019091295.1, from coordinate 3,517 downwards.
TCTTCGTCGTAATAGTAGCAATATTCCTTTGAGCAGGAATCACAGTAAAGCGGACAATCTTCACCGTTTTGGAGCGGTATTTTATTAATGTCCCCTCCTTGCGCTCCTTAATGTGAAGCACATTCCACTCGACATGTCGTCATGACGACGGTACACAAAAAGATGAGAACTTCATAATTCGCTAGCTGAATGTTTCCTATTTTACGTACCAAATTTTATTTTGAGTATTTATGAAAATTAACATTAGTTAAACTTGGAGATGAATGGTGAGCAGTAGAGAATAAATATTTAAAATGAAGCCCATTTGTTTGCCAAATTATTTGCACGATTTATTTATCTCTCCTGAGGTGTTATGTAGCTGCAAGGCTTATCCTTATCGGGATAAGCGACATAATAAACAATTACGATACTGGACAAATACCTGCACATTGTGAAGGCTCAGTTCTACGGCGTCTGCTTACGTCAGATTTTGATAACACCAATATCATCACTCCTTCCATACGGAATTAATCATTTGCGTATGTAATGGGTATGCATGATTCCTCGGCATCGTAAAATAAGCAATATATGTAAATAGGCTTGTATTTGCATATATGTACCTATAGATAGGTAACTACATTATAGTTAAATAAGTAATTAAATTCAACATAACTTTGCAAGGATTGTAATTTTTGTCAAAAAACCTTAACCTTTATACAATACACAAACATTAGGTGTTTTAAATCTTAACCCATTTGTTTTTCTTCGTAAAGTAAATATGTTATGATACTAAAAAACCCTATTCACCAATCCAATTAAAGATAACCAACTACCTAAACAACTTCCTGAGCACCTGCATGCAACAAAGATTCAAAATACTTTCGTCTTCCGCGCCTCCGTTCCGACCAAAAATTCCTCTAGGTTCACGTGCTATCCTGCATACAGCGTCCAGACAGATGCACGCAATGTCTTGATATAAAGTAGCTCATGGTACTTAATCAAATAAGTTCAAACTACGTATACATAAATATTTTGTAAACTTGAATGCTACTTAAAACGTTGGGCTAAAACTTATTTAGTATTTGTGCGGAGTTTACATACAGGGTGGTTTAAATGTCAGGTTACAATTCAAAATTTTTCAAAGGGAAAAATTTGCAAATCTCCCACTAATTAGAAATTTTGCCTCTGAAATTGAATAGCAATTCAATTTAATATTCAATTTAAGAATCTTGCCTTCAGTGTTCCATAAGTTTTGATAATAATTAAAAAAATCTTATTCCGTAACTAATGGAAATTTACGAATTTTTTCCACTGAAAAATTTGCCATTGTAAATGACATTAAAGCACTCTGTACGTACTAAAAATTCTGTGATTAGAGGAGAGCCATACCAACTGTTCCACAAACCCTGTTTCCATTTTTAGCAAAAGCAGAGTGAGAGTTGGACTCTGGTGGGTATCACCACCACCGGCGACTGTCGATGCGACAGTGCCGTATGGTGGTCTGTCTCACTTCTCACTCTCTGCAAATTGTTTACCGGGATTATGAACCAACTCGTGTTGAGATGCTTTTTATCTCTCACACGAGTTGGTTCATCTTTGGAATTCCCAGTTTTTAAAATAAAACTAAAAAAGTGGGAGTTTTTTTTATAAAATATTAAAAAGTGAATCATGGAGGCTCACTCCTCCCTCCAAGAGAGCAGCCACCTTCACCACCACCCCCAATATCACCCCTGCCACCACCGCCACCCCCAATTTCGACATCACTTCCACCACCACACCGGATACTACCACACCCACCGAAATAAGCCAAGGTAGGTACCTTTAAGGTTGAATCTCTGAGCAACGGTCAAACGTGTCGAATTTTTTGTCTTGACGTTTAGATTGGTGGGATTCAAAAATGAGTTTTGACTTGAGACGTGTGACCGTGTCGCTTTACCTTTTTGCACATTTACGTATGTTTGAGAGATATGAAAGATGCATAAAATCAGAGATGGAAATTAAAATTGTTATATGTTATATTTTTAAATTGTAAAAACAGAGATGGATAGTTAAGTTGGGTATATTTTAAATAAAAAACCGATAGCTTAATTATTAAATTTGCAATATTTAAAATTTAAAAAATAGATAATAAATAATTATATGGACAGATTGATTAAAAAAATCAGGATGGAATTATTTAAATTGGGGGAAGATTTTTAAAATTTTCAAAAATCAGCGATGGGATATTATTTAACTTGGGCAGGATTTTTAAATTTATAAATCAGAATAGTATTATTTAAATTTTAATAATTATTAAATTAGGGAAGATTTTTAAAATTTTCAAAAAACAGATTGGGTTATTATTAACAGTTGGAAATTTTTACAAAAGTTTTGAATATTCAGAGACAGGTTAATTTTTAAAATTAGAACATGCTAATAAAATTCTATTGGAAGATTCCAATTAGTAAAAACGTTTCAAAGTATGTCAAAAATTCAAGTAGTGGTAATTGTTTTCTTTATAGTACGTCGCTGCGACATTGGACTCTTGATTGCCCACCACCGATGGACTTGTTCTGAAGACGAATCTCGACCTCTAGACAAGATTGTGCAAAGCAGAACTATGCAGTCTGTCAGGCAGTCATTTCCAGGTTTCAATTTCAAACTTATTTTCAGTGATAATTTTTTCTGTGCAAAATGCATTGAGTTTTTTGGACGGCGCCGTGTTCGCACATGTTGTCATCCAAAGCATAACAATAAATACAAAGGCAAAAATGTGAAATACATCACTGCGGAAGATTACTTTACCCAATACAAAGCCCTGGGATTATTACCAAATCAAGCGATATGCAAGGACGCAAAATTCTGCTATGATGATACCCAAGAAATTCAAGATCAAGATTCGGAAGATCCTACCTTTGAAGAACCAGCCTCAAAGAAGAGATTGGTCGAGACGTTAACAAGTATCAAGCAAACAATTTCCCCTTCGGCCCCTGCAATAGCATTGAACAGAAGAAATCTCAAGCAACAAAGTAATCTAGTCACAAGAGAAACTTGAGCAAGTAACGAAGACAATCACCACAGGATTCCAAGATGTCGGACTACCAATTCCAGACAAAGAACAACACAATCAAGAACAACTTCTCCAGGATTCTACAGATCTCAACTGGATCATGAAGCACTTGAAGCTAAGATTGCAAGGATGTTCTCAAGCCGAAAAAAAACAACTGCTTACCTTAGTTCCACCGTCTTGGAGTATTAAGAAGACTCAAGATTTCTTCAATATTGGGAAACGCTTGGTCCAGGGAAGCCGCAAACGTCGTAAAGAAACCGACACAATCCTTCCTCCAATAAAACCAAAATCTGGATACAAAATTACCCAAGAAACCAAATCCAATATTCAAGATTTCTATTATCAAGATGATGTGTCAAGAGCCTGCCCAGGACAAAAGGATTTTCTGTCCATCAAGAACAAGGAAACAGGAAGACGAGAACACAAGCAGAAACGATATCTTCTAAGCAATCTCAGGGAGCTCTACCAAAATTTCAAGATTCAGTACCC
>NW_019091294.1:0-22776 GCF_002217175.1 Folsomia candida | reverse complement strand
AAAGTTTATAGTTTTCATCACAAGTGAGTAGATTAGATAAAAAGTAAAAACGGCAGGTGCAAAAGTGATCGCCAAAACGAATAAAACATTTAATATTTCTACAATTTTAAGTTTTAAATGAAAGCATTAACACTTAGTACGTTGTTGGACCTCTATTTGAAAATATGACAGCCTATCAGCGACGTTACATGGACGCAACCAATGTCTGAGGGATATCAGGGTCGACGTCACTCAAGGGGCTTAGATTTCTGCTTTCACGTCAGCTATGCTCGAAATTGAGCGTTTTCGGATGTCTAAATATATGTGCTCCCCACCTCTGCTCAGTAGGATTGAGATTCAGTCTTTCCTGATGCGATTCGAGAACATTAATCTTGTTGGTCACAAGAATTCACAGGTGGACTTGGCCGTCCGTTTATGTTCGCGCTCCTGCTGAAAGGTGTAGCACCCTGCAAAGGGAAGTTTTGCTGCTGATTGTTAAACATTTCTCTTTAGTAGGTTCTGGTACAAAATTTGGTGCTTGGTAGAATTGATGAATTCGTGCGTACCAGCCCCCGCGAAGCTGAACACCCAGATATCATGACGCGTCCTCCGCCATAATTTAGAGGTGTTGAGATTTTTTAGTTTGACAGATTCTCCGACTTCTCTCCATACTCAAACCCTTCCATCCGACCATAAAACACTAAATTTACTCTAAACACACAGGAGAGTGATTCGCAAAAATTTTAATCTTTATTTGTGTGTTGCCTTGCAAATTTTAATATTTTCTATTGGTGCGTTTTTGATATGTAGGCTTCCTCCTGGCTCTATAATTTTTTTGAGCACTGAGTTTCGATATTCCCCAGCTTGCCCAACCACTTGATACTTTTCTAACATCATTTTCTACTTCACCAGAAATTTTGGGAGACGAAAGTTTTGGATTATTGGTCACTTTTCGAGCAAATATTTTCTACTCGCCTGTGATGAAACTTGGTGGACGTCCTGCTCGTCGCCTATTTTCAATTGATCCCGTTAATTTGTAACGTGAAATCATGTCACGGACAGTTGACGAGATTTTTTGACCAACTCAGCAATTTCTTGTTGCGTCTTCCCCCCATTTTCGTAGTGATGAATGACCAAATCTTGAATAGCGACTGTTGTTTCATTATTGGGCATTTTCTTCTGGGATATATTTTTTTAATTGAAGTGGAATTATTTTATATATACATCAATAGTAGGTGTACTTAAAAATTAAAAAAGTTGTTATCCTACTTTAGTAATTTTAAAAGTGCTATCATTTTAATTGTTTGTGGCGATGACTTTTGCACCGGTGCTCATTTCTTAACTTCACGCTATGGGTCCGTACGGAGTGAAAAAAAATCTTACAACAAATTTTCTTTGGTGAATGTTTGTGTACTAATTTGTCTTCAAAATGAGATAACGACCTTTCAAAAATTCCCCGTACTTACTGAGAAACTATGATTTAAATTGTGCTTGTGGTTTTGGGCGTTCACATTTGCTCTCCAGTGTATGTGCATATTTATGGTGCCATCAAGTAATGAAATGGTCTCGCAAAATATTTTGGTTGATAAAAAATTTAAATGGGAAAAACTTATTTAAGATAGATATATACAATGAAATAGTGTTTTTTCGCGCTGGAGCGATTTTCAAGTTTGATGGCTTAAAATTTCCGTAATTTTGTGTACATAAAGAATCTAAATAATATTGGGGTGGCGCATGGACAGTTTTCGCGATACGAGCCAAAACGTGCGAATTTTCTTGCAAATTTTGAGTTTGATATTAAAATCTTTCAAACCTTGTCGAATATCACCGGAAATAATTTAAAAAAATGATTGTATAGAATTACTAGAATTTGGCCGCTGCCTCGATTTTGGACCCAAATTTTCCAATATGTTGAACTTTGCAAAATAATTGCAATTTCCATATTATTTTTCCACGATGGAATTACGGTATTTATTAAAGGTTGTTGGCGTATTGCTTAATTATACCTCGTGGCTATGAACATATTTTGCTAATTACAAAATAAATTTTGCCATAAGATTTTGCCAAAGGTTTAAAAAAGTTACATTCGCAATTCGAGTTTCGAAATTTCGATATTACCTACATATCTAAGAACAACTTATTCGTTGGATAAACTTTTTACTTATCAGGAATTTTGAAACCAATACGAAATATGTTAGTAATGCAAAATCTTGTTAATGCCGCGTCGACTTGTTTTGATACTTTCAAATTGTGAAAGTTATCTACATATGTGTACATATGTATATGCAAACGGTCATATTCATTTACCTTTACTGTAAGCTAATTTCCAGTATTCCCCTGTACCCGTAGCATTCCAATGAGCATATAGCTGGACGAGTATGAAACTGGTTCTTCAGTTCCGGTCGTAAAAAGGCCAAAATAACTGTACTTGTACTCTTTTCCTTCGTCAAACAATTGGTGCGAGTGACCACACTCAGACATCCAAATTGTAGTAAAATTAGCCAGGGTACTGTCATTTAATTGCATATTATAATTATTATGTAATGATTTTTGAAAAACAAATATTTATGTACTTACCTGAGAAATATGCCCCTCGATCCTTTCTTCCCTTAGATATTAACATAAAAATTACACCGAGCACACACACCCCTTATATATTTCTTATTTTTTTAACTACAACTGATAAATCTTTATTGAAAGTCTCCCATTTATGATTTTGGTGGGTATTAATTATTATCCGACGGATATTGAAGTGCTAGCTGGATATCTTGTTAAAAATAAAGTAATGAAATAATAGAGACGAAAAAGCTATACTGTAAAGAAAAAATATAAATCGTGTCATATATGTATCATCCTCAATTCAATCAATTCGATGAGATATAAGTGAGTGCATCAAAATTGAACCAGAGAGAGGATTATGTTATCGTCAAGTTCAAGAATTTGACATTTCTCTCTCTATTTTATCCAGTTAAAACAACCATATCGCATGTTTTTTCTCTGAAACACCCAAGCCATACTAGACACCGATACATATTAAATATGGTTACCGATAAAATGGAGTGATTACTTTGGATCGCTAATAACTAATTGGCTTGATTGTTGTCTCTTTTAGAGATAACTTAGGCTGCATATGAGATGTAATGAAAGTCACTCATTATGTCTTGGATATAAAACATGCAGGCTGTTTACATACATATCAGTACATAAGACGTGGACCAGTTTTGTTATCGTGTGACATTTTAAAGGTCAAGCGTTGTCTGTACATACTAACAAGGGACACTCACGACCTGTCGTTTGAGTCCAGGGTACCCACTATGTTTTTAGAATCTACTAGGACCCAGATGAAGGATTCATTCATATTTCCGTGTAAAACTCATATTTGGCACGTGGCGTGGCGCCAAATTCGCCAAAATTGAATGTTTTTATTTTTAAACCGCCATAACTTTTGAAATCCTGGACGGATTTTCAAAATTTTTGGCAAAAATCATGACAAAGAGTTCAACTTTCTTATTCAATGAAATTTTTTCTAAAATTATCGCTTTTAACTTTTCGCAAAATTTCGTAATTTTCTTCGAAATGGGGTTCGTCGAAAAAATCCTAAAAATATTGCAAAAATTAGAAATTTTTTATTTTTATTTTTTTGTCAAAAATTTCGACTTTTGTGATCATTTTAAGCATACAATTTTGAAAATCCGACATAAACTGCAAAAGTTATGAGGGTTTGAAGTTGGTCGAAAATGCAAATTTTTAAGTTTGGCGCCACGCCATGGCCCAAATATGAGTTTTACACGGAAATATGAATGGATCCTTCATCTGGGGTCCTCGTAGATTCTAAAAAACATGGTGTACCCTGGACTCAAACGACAGGTCGTGAGTGTCCCTTGTAAGATTTATACTGCTAAGACGTGTTATTACTCTCTGGAGGAAAAACTAACGCAATCATATTTGTATTTTAAAGAGGGCTTTATTTTAGTTCAATTTATTCAATTTATTCAATATCTCAATGCGAAATTCTTAAAATCGGTAAAATCCTAATAAAATTAACCGATAATTTAATTAGTTCAGCACATTATGAAAACATTTATACAAAATTGGCTAATACAATGAAGTCCAACAGCATATTTTTTACGTATCTACATAGTACATAAGTATGTGCATTGCATAGTTTTTAAGACGATAATTCATGTGAGAGGTTTTGCAGGAGGATTAGCACATGCTACATACTGATATATGTATGTATTAGCAAGCCCACATAATACATATTTAATAAATAATCTAGATATTCGAGCGATAATTACATCACATGATTTTATTGATTACTGCAGTGTATTTATCAGTAGTAATCTGATTCATTAAGTGGTGAGAAGGATGAAAATAAAAAGCATGAGATTAGTTCATTATCGTATTTTCAAGATCGAGTATAAGAAAATCAATCAAGGACAAATACTACGATTGCATAATAAGACGACAAATTTTACTTTAAATTATTAAATGATATCAGAACGGGACGAAATATGTGTGCATATATCCAGGGTACATATTTACATAAATCTGGCGTCCTATTTATGTATACATATTTGTCAATAATGTCAAATGTAACCACCATTATAATATATTGCATGTTGTTAGGTATACGGAATAAAAGCAAGATTATAAGGGCATGATACTAATGAAAGTGGCAGTTTCCCCGCTCGCTTAATTGTTTTAGGATCATGTTAAATTTTGCAAGCCTATTACGTCTCCATCGGAATTTAATCAGCTTTCTGAATCCGAAAACCAAAATCCTTATCTCTATTCGTTCTAAAATGAGAGCAAAAAGTTCCGAAAAGTCGCAAAACGGTTTTGCCAAAACGTACCAAATTTTTTTTCAGGGATCGAAAAAACACTCACAATTTTGTTCCAAATGGAGGAATGTATCGGAACAAAATTAACCGAGTACTGGACAGATACGAGGAACGCGAAAATGCAGATTTCAAAAAATCAGTTGCCCGACCTGCCCTCCTGGGATCGGTGAAAGTAGTGAAGAGAGTTGAGATAGCTTTTCTCAAGAAATGCTATTTATTATTTGCAAGACTTTGAATTAAACTCTAAGTGAAAAGTGTATCATAAAGAGATTGACCCCCTTCATCAAAAACAAGCATGTCATGGACATGACGACATCCCACTATGACAAGATTGTGACAGACTTTTTTCGAAGCAAAAATATCGATTTTGTTGAAAAAAGAGACGACGCTCCAAATATCCCTCAAGCTCGTCCAATTGAACGGTTTTGGGCACTAATCAAGAAGGAATATTCCAATAGACAAAAACCACCCAAAACTTGCGAGAATTTATACAGGTCATGACGGCAATAATAAAACTCGTTGGGGAAACCAGTGGCAAAACGTTCATGGCGATCGTTCGCAAAAAGCTTGGCTCAATCGGAAGGAATGGAGTGTTTGGACCATTGGTGGACAATTATAAGTAGCTACAGTCCCCATCTATAATCTATATAAATTTCACTAAATTTCCTGTTACATGCATTTTTTACAGACAATAAACCAACTGCCACTTTCATTAGTATCATGCCCTTATTTTCGTATGGTAGTCATGTCGCTTTGTTTCGTATTTATGTACATAGTATGTAAATAAATTTAACTCAAAATCCAGGTGACCCCTGACATGACCATGTTGACCAATAGTCCTTGAATATTTGGTTGCCCATGAGGTTGGGCAATCAGCCCTCAGTCGATTTCGGAGCTAGCTAGATCGAGTCCAGGGGTTTAAAATTGATACTTCTGAACAATGAAGTGGCTTCTTCTCTTTGGTAAGGATAGATATAGACAGTTTCATAATAGTATTCAAAACTGACCTCCGTTTCAAGAAATTTAATTGGTTTCAAAAAATTATGTTCAAAAATAATTAGTAATTTTCGCAGCTTTGGTGCTAAGCAGCTCGGCGTTTGTCAAACGAGATGTCGGTACCAACCTCTTCACGCCAGGAAAGGAATTCATTTACGGTTTTACAATCTTGTCCCTAGTTGGATCTGATGACTATGTCAAGAGTTCTAGCACATTTAACATTAGTGGGATATACATATCTCTTCCAACGGAAATGACATTAATGTCAAATTGGATGACATTACGTTCGGAACCCACAATGGCCAGTTTGATTCTCCAAACTATCCGAAGTTCGCGATGAAGGCGTACAACCAGTTGAATCCTTTGTCTGAACCTTTCTCTGTACAATTAATACAGGCGTGGTATATTTCTTTATATAGCTAATTTATCATATCCTATGGTTTTTGTTACTTATTTAATCCTGGGTTTGCTGCAGGCTAAGGGAATCGTCCTTGACAAAAATTCTGATGAATGGGCCAAAACATCAAGAGAGGTATTGCCTCCTCCCTTCAACTTGACCTTGGTAAAATTGATATCAAGAAATCTAATAGCTTCGTCACTGAGGAGGTGAGACTCTTGTTCATACAAAACAATTTGTTTCGCTGCATTCCTAATTTTCTAAATGTTTTTTTTTGAATCTACATAAATATGTAGAGTGGAATTTTAGGTCGATGCAAAACGGATTATGTCATCATACCAGGGAAGATGACAACCGTGTACTTCGAAACAATGCCCAAGTTCGTAAATTTGGTCCCACGCACAATGTGAAGATCCTCCTCGCCGATTCCGTAAACCTGGCATGACTATCAAGTATTGTCCAGAGGTTTACTCAAGGGTATATTTTAAAATATTGTTTCCATTATTAATCATAAGTTGATGTCGCCAACCGCTAATAATATTTTTTTCAGGATGTTTTGAACTCAACCTCGTTCTCAGTCTATGACTTGGAAATTCAGGAGGGAAACTTGGTCGCAAAAAACATTCATGTTGGATCATCCGTCGCCTACATGATTTTTGGTGCAGATGGACACAGCAATCTTCATTCACTATTATGAAGATGAACTTGAAAAGTCCAACTCTGGATCCGTTCCACCCCCATCCAATCCCAAAACTTTCAACGATTTGAAAGCGTATTTGAAAATGATGTCAAGGAAGATGAGGATCTCGGCAATCCAGTCCCTTCTTTTTCCATCACAAAGGTCTTGATCTTGATTCTGCGACAAACTAAGGCTGCAGATCAAGTAAGATACGATTTAATTGTGTATCATATGAAATACGGCATTTCTTAGTAAATTGTATCTAGTATAATTTTTCAATATTTAATGTGTCAAATAGCTCCTTACAAATATCAAAAAGATGCACAATAGTTTCGACACTGCAGAGCTCTACAAGGACGTCAAGGAATTCCACAAAGGTGTTAAATATTAGCTTAGAAGTTCAAATGAAATTAAATTGGAATTTCAGCTTTAATTTTTTACGTTTATAATTTTTCATTTATGTTCATCCTTTTAGTAAGCCCATTCTCTCTCCTGCCTTTTGTCTCGGCTTTGAACTACCAACATATCAAGGATACTTACGACAACAAGGTGAAAGGAGGAGATGCTACAGAGGAAAAAATGTTCTTGGACGCACTTGCTATTTCCGGAACTGGCCCGCTGCCCTTGTTCTTCGTGACATTGCTGCTAGCACATCCGACAGTATCTTCCTCACTCGTAACATTCCCCATGGCGCACTACATCCGCAATCCAACAGAAAATCTTATAAAGGAGCTCGAGGGACTAATTAAACCTGAAAATACTAAATACAACTCACGTATTATAGAATTTTCTTTTGCTTCCCTACTGGGGCGTGCTTGTAGGAAAACAAATTGTAAAGGACAGGACTTTTGGATAAGTGGGTAAATATTGGTCCGACAATCTTGACTGTACGTCTCATTACAGATTTTCTCTCGTTATATTGACTAACTTTAAAAATCATGTACTGACAACTTGCTTGAAATTTATAGCTGGATCTAGTTTTGATGTAAAGACACAAGCGATTCTGGCTCTCCGTAATGTGAACCATTTCAAAGCGGCAGAGAAATTACTACCGATAGCTGTTGACAACAAACAAGAACGGTCAATTCGTACTATGGCTATCTCTGGAATTACTCCGCTTCTTAAGAAAGATCCTCTCGTTTTCAGGAAGAACATCCTCCCCATATTTTTCAACAGACAAGAAGATTCTGAAACTAGAAATCTTGCTATTCTATGGACCCTAGTATCATACCCTGAGGAGAACACTTTCCAACAAATTGGAATCTATATGTGGACAGAGAGGGACCCTGAAGTGAAGAACTTTGTTATAACCCTATTAAAAAAGCCTTTCTGGAACGACCGACCAATGTTTGAAGCTCCGGTACGTTCAATTTATTTAGTTTTGAAAAAATAGTCCGATATTATCTGGTATTACATTAATCTATTAACTTTCTAAATACATATATGAAATACTTTTTGACATTAATTTGGTAGTTCATCTTGGGCTAAAACTGCCTTGAGCATGATGGGACGTACTGAAACGAAAAGCAAACATTCTGGCATCTACATTAGCGACTACTACGACCCGCAGTACCATTTCGCCCATCTCACTACTCTGAATGTCCAGAAGGTAAGGAGACATAAGTCAACCCTTGAAATGAGCCTTGAAGGATTAAAATATTATAATACTTATCGGTTTTAATATCAGAGTGGGCATAGCATTCTTCCACAAACGGTATATTTCGGAGTCAAGAGTTCAGCAGGAGGTTACGCTTCCAAGTATCTCTCTATCTTTGTTCGATTGGAAGGCCTCGGGAAATCCATTTCCTCGCGAATCATGTCCATGATCACTGGTGAAATTGCATTTAATTTTTAATTTCCAATCCAATCGGTTAATTTAAAATAAATGTGACTGCAGGTGTCATTGATTTTGATGAAATCAAGGATATTTTTAATAAAATTGGGGTTCAAGAACGTCAAGCTGATCCACTCCGAATTGAAATTTGTGTAATGCTTCACGATCGATTTGTCGCTTATCACGCTGCTGATGAGAAAACTATTACCACAATCCCACAATGTAATTGTTAATTATAAGTTTTTTCTATGTTACATACTGCTAATGGATTTTCCTTTGAAGTAATGAAGAAACTTGGAGAACTCAGTAATGCTGCTTACGATAAGGAATTCTCCAAGATGATTCTACTCGGTGGGGTCATGACCGAACAACCAAATGAGCTTGGCATTCCAGTTTCAACTATTTCTGGGGTTTCCACTATGGCCAAACTTCACGCTAAGGTTAAATCCGACAAATCGGGAACAACAATGAATCGCAGCTACGAAGTTCATCTTGGTCTAAATGTTCATGGAATCAGCTCAGTCAATAATCACATGGCACCCTTCGGTACTGCACATTCCGTTGAGGCCTTGAGAACCTTAAGGATCCGTATCCCACGCAAGATCACATTCGGGCTTGATGTCAAGCAACAATCCATCAACTTTGCTATTTCTGCTCCTACTGAAGATGATCCAATTATGGCTCAAGTTCATGCAACTGCAGTCACTTCGATTCACTCTGATACCCCGGCTACAATGAATGACAACAAAATTGTCGACCTTCTTCATGAAAGTTGTCCATTGTGCAAGGGAATGGAAGTCATTTCCAAGGGGGAGAAATTCCGTGAGGAAAGGAGATTAGGATCAGGATACAAATACAAAGCTTTGGAAGGAGTTAACATTGGTGGCAAGTATTTCGACTGCGAGAAGGTGCATTCCAGGATTCATGTTCTTCGACAGTTGAGGAAATTTTATGGACCCGAGTTCAAGAATCTTGGGTAAGGTTCTGTCTATTGATTTTATATGCAAACTTAAATTGCGTCATATATTAATTTCTAATAAACCATATAGCGGCCGAGCTGGACAATCACTTACACTTTTACGTGTAGGAACTAGATACATGATGTCCAGTTTATTTTTGTCCCCAACTACAGAGACATGTGGAATGAAATTTTGGTATCATAAAGATCTATCTGCCACATCCGTCTTCGACAAGGTTGAAGGTCAAGCTAAGGTCAAATATGAGGAAGATCCCAAGGACAAGCTCGGAAACAAGCTTATGGCAAAGTCCTCCCTTACCTTCACGTACACGGGAACCACCCCCAAGACCCGATCCCTCGACATGACCCTTACCCTAGTTAAGACTGGTTTGGAGAAGATTGAAGTCAAGACCAAGTTGGCTGCCAAGGATGATGCCCTCAACAAGGGTGGAGTCGTTTGCATTGACATCGCCGCTACTCAAGCCAAGGTTTCCGATTTCTTTGACTACAATGGCGAGAATGAACCAACCTACGAGCGAACCATTAATGTCGCCTGGTCCAAGGACATTTCTTCCAAGGATGCTAGCTGCCCCGCAAACTCTGCTGGAATCAAGATCACCAAAAAAGCTCACCGTTCTCAAGCTCAAAAGGATGAAGCTCAAAGTGACGCCTGGCCATACAAGCAATGCCGTGATCAAAAGAGCTCCCCCAAGTACGCACAAACCACATTATTGCCAATATATTGCACATAATTACCAAATAATTGTATGTGTGAAACTGAGATTTTGTGTCCTATTTTGATAGGTACCCTGGAGACCTTACCCCAGCCACTGAACCCTGCCTGTGGGCGGCTTACAAACAGACCAACCTTCGTGAATCCAACGTCACCATCAACTACAAGGTTGACCCAGAAGCAAGAAACCGATGGAAGTACCCTGGAGCACTTGTTGCTGGTTAGTTTGCCATAATACTTTTATCAGAACTGATTTCTTTATGTGAATGCTAATTTTTTGAACATATTTTAGCTGCCCTTATGCCATACTGGGTTCCCTCTGACACTGTCGATGGTCATGCCGCTCATGGTTAGTTGTTTAGTCTTTAATTTCGCATTAACTTATGTAAAGCCTGCAAATTAATTAAGTTATTATTTTTAATTTGAAGGTGATCATGGAGTTTCTGCTGACGGACACCTTCAAGGCGAACTCAAGCTTGATGTGACCATGGATGATGAGAATCCAGAGGCTGACATCCACTGGCACGGATCTGGTGGCGAGTCTGAACATTTCCACGGGGTCGACCTCAACTTCCTCCCAGGACCACTTAAGCGCCCAGTTCACTCCCGATTCTCTGGATTGATGTATAAGGCTTTCGAATTGGGAGTTTACGGTAAGTCAACATGCATACTGTCCATAGTTTTGCACACAAATTACTAACTATTCATAATTATAGGTTATTGTGATGTTACTCCTCACGCCGTCCAAACTTACGACAACGCTACCTACTTTGCCGATCTCTCCGAATGCTACACCCTCGTCTCTGGAGACTGCTCTGATAAGCCACGATTCGTCGTTCTTGGAAAGAAAATCTCCAATGACAAGCTTGGCCTTAAGATTATGGCTGGTGAGCACAAGGTTGAACTCAACGACATGAACAATGTCATTGTTGACGGAAAATCTCAATCCCTTTCCGACAAGCTCATTTTCCCCGAAGGAGATACCAAGATCTTCAAGTAAGCAGACTACTTATTAAGTTCTTTTGACAAGACGCCAACTAATTCCTATGTAAATTTGACTACTTTTAGGATCTACAAGCACGATGACAACAATGTGTTCCTCTTGTCCAGACCATTGGGACTTGCCATCCGATACACCGGTCATTACACAACGGTCACGATCGGAAGCCGTTTCCGAGCCCAACAGTGTGGTCTTTGCGGCAACTTTGACGGATGCCAAAAGAATGACTTCACTGGTCCAGCCACGACCTGCAAGAATTTGCAACCAACTGACATGACCAAAGCCTACATTGTCCGCGAAGGAAGTTGCGCTGGTGTCGGAAGCGTTTGCCCCAGCAGTTAAATTAATCTGCCGACAACAACAGCATCATGTATTATTACTTGTACCAATTTAACTACCCAAAAAACTTGTCTAAATTTTTAACAGCTTAATAAATCGGAGCGAGACAAGGACTCCCCTTCAGAATATATTGTTCTGGTTAAAAAAATATATTCAGTGACTAGCCGTATATCATTTACATGCAAATTATTTTACATAAATATGTATATGGTATGCATACTTATTTATATTGGTGCCTATCAAACTTTCAATGTATGTATACAGCATAAATAAAACCAAGGTTCACAATATAGTTATGTATGATCTCATATCGTAAATTTTTTTAGGATTCCTTAGACCAACTAATTGTCTGGAAGCACTTATGTATATAAATAGAATCTATCCTTCAAGGAATTGACTCTCAAGAAATTTTGAAAATGCAATTTGCAAAAAGCAATCATCTTTAATCTTGAAAGCCGGAAATTTGCACAAAATACTTTCATTTCATCTTTGAAAGAGTAATAAAACCATATCCGGCGGGACACGACTATTCGTTTGTACATTTTAATTTCCTTTAAAATAAGTCATTTAAGTGTCCAAGATGAAATTTTGTCCATTACACTAAATAAATACGAAAGTTTAATTAGTGATTAATTGTTTTTAAGCAGCTATCACGAAGACCTTAAAATAATCAAGACGAAGAAATTTAGGAATAATTACATCATAACATTGTTCATTCAGGTTTTCTGGGACCATTTTCCCTAAAATAAAGAGAACAGGCTATCCACTCTATAAAATTGGGGACAAATTAACCTAATTATTTTTACTTTCAAACTATTAAAACAAAACTGCGGGAGGTCAAGTTCGTTACAATTTTCTTATGAGAGTGATCACTATTTAAAAGGCAGAATCAAGACATTGTTAATGCGATTATGTAAACTTTTTGATACGATTTTGGGGAACTCTGATGAGCAATTTTGTTAATTACTAAAACCCATTTGGTTGTAGTCAGTAAGAAAGAGAAAGTCAAATGGTTCACCAAGTTTCTAGAAATGACTGATTATATCTATTATACTGATTACTGATTATAATTACTTTCTCTGTCTATGTTCTCTTCGGGATCTCTCTAACTATAAGAAATATACATATATGTACATGGTGAATGTTGGTAAAAAATTATCGACGTAAACCCTGCTGATGAATTAATAAGTACATTAAAATATCTGAGGCATTTTGAGCTTCTTAATTTTTTAACATCTCAAAAACGCTTACGTTCATCAAATTAAAAAAGTTGCAACTGGAAACTGTAAAATTTGGGAAAGCACTTATCTGACCAATTTTCACCAAATTAATTATGAACGAGAAGTTAAAAGGCCTGCTGGATTACGTAAGAACTTTACAGGACGTTAAAAAGTAGCAGTTGCACTGTTCTCAGCATTCTTTGTGGGAACGTCAAGGTGGCAACTAAATGGCATGATTGGATTCTCTTGTTACTGCGAAACTAATTTCATTAGACAATTTTATTTTTAAAATCCCTGGACAATTCAACACTCATTTTTCTTAGATGAGGCCATAGTTACTATATGGAAAAAAAATCATCTAAGCAAGCATTCACTACAGGTTTGAAAAGCTTAATTTTTTCAGATCTCCGTCAGTTTCCAACCGATTTTAATGAAATTTTGGCCAGAGTTAATTATGGCTACATCGAGCAGAGCCCTGATTTGGCCGCCTGAAGCATCCAACGGTTTATGAGATATTCAATAAAAACCCAACCAATAGTGTGTTTTTGGAGATTTAAAAAAATTTAAGGCATGCATGAAAAAAGTACACGGATAAAAAGTTGATACACATTTTCTATAAAAATACAAAATTAAAATAGACAAAATCGGTTTAAAAGTGAGAAAGTTTTGATGGTGGTGAAATGTAACCACTCCCACCACCGCCCAAAGTTGAGTTGCTAAGGTCGACCCAGCGACTTCTCAATCCAGAACCCATTTAGTATCTAGGTGATGCTTGGGGTCTCTTAAAGGTCATTAGTTGGTGGTCACATAAATTACTCTTCAATACGAACAAAAACTAATAAATAAAAGAAACCCAAAAAAGGAAAGCTTAGATGAGACTAAGAAGTGCGATAAAAAGTATTTAATAAATTTCTTCTCCAGTGAAGGGCACAGAATTTTAATATTTCCAGCATCAGCGCCCCATTTCATCCACTACCACGTATATACAAATATACAATAACTATCAAATTTGAAATATAACTCAGAGAGAAGTATTAAAATCATTTGTGAATTTTTCTTGTCACTAAAAAATTATGAATGCTTACAAATATACTGAAGGTTGATACATGATATACAGGTGTAGCCTAACATGGTCTACTTTTAATTATATGTACATAAATGCATACATGCTGCTTATGTACAGATATTAGAGTAAAATGAAATGGGTGCGCTGATGCTGGAAATTTTAAAATTCTATGTCCTTCACTGGAGAAGAAATTTATTAAATACTTTTTATCGCACTTCTTAGTCTCATCTAAGCTTTCCTTTTTTGGGTTTCTTTTATATTTTGTACCATCGGACAAACTTTAAATCTCAAACTTTTTTATCAACGTTAAAATACAATTTAGCATTTTAAGGTACATGGGAAATGCTTTACAACAAGTTCAAATCTTAAAACTTCCACTGAAGAATGTGTAACATTTTTTTCTTTCGTTGTTGTAATGAGTGGAAATCCAAGCTCATGTGGATCAATTATAAAAAATGCTACTCATCACTTGAATCTAATATCTATAATACCGCTTCACTTGTCATTTTTATATCTTCAAAGAGATTCTACATCAATCTCTACGGTACTTTTCGAAACTACGGCATTGAACTTCTTTTGAAGATTTCTGACAAACCACCAACCATGAAAGTACGACAATCCGGTCTCCAGCTGTGGTTCAATGTACATTTACATATGTATATGTACACACAGTACATAGTTTTCGAGGACATTATGCAATTTTTAACCCTCACGTACATACAACAATACAGAGATGCAAACTCTTATACCCATTTCCACACCCTATTCCGAATTAAACCAAAGTTTTCATGCAAATGAAGAGTACTTTTGTCTCAAAAATCTCATCATATTTAGCGTTTCATCTTTGTTTATACAGTTTGTGACATTCTTATCCTATATTTATTTTTATGCAAAGGATAAATTTCGAGAGGTCGGATTACACCGATGTCACAAAGGCGCACAAATCCCTCAAAACAGTAGCATCCCGAGGAAAATGCACCCCAAGGCCTATTTTTGTACACACATATTTTGTCATCCTTGTGATTCTTTCACAAGGTAAACATTTTGATTACTTTAATTACCCAAAGTAAACATTTCCTAAGCAGACGAAGGACTTTGTCATGCACAGAGAATTCAAATGAGAACCAAATTTCCATCTGTGCCTTCACTCATGTGAATACGAGCACATTGTTCTTTTCCGACTTTCCTGCGAGGACACACAGAGGACAACTTTCCGATACCCGGAAGCACTTTGGCTTTTGTTCCACTCAAAGAAAGAGAGGCAGCTAATTCCTCAAATTAAATTCTTTGATGAATCTTTCAACAATCAATTAGTCTGGAAGGATACACACACAAAATTTGCCCGTGGACTTGTCAATAGACACAGAATACTGAAATCTGCATCAATTCGACTGCGATTGAATTAACTTTGCTGAGGAGGACAGTTTAGTTAATTTAATCACATACGACGAAATTCTGCTCAAAGCAGTAAATACTAAAGTAATTATCCTCTTGTGATCTGATTCCACAAGGAATTCGTAAACGGGCACGATTATGCCGACATCCAACAAATAAAGTCGTATTTACGTCGATTATATATATATAAAGAGCATCCACTAAGGTTTTTGACTGCCCCGTAAAAGGCGCGCTAGGCGGGAACACAGCGAAATTAAATTTCGAAAAAATTATTTTTTAATAGACCAAGTTATAAGCTTTCCATTGATATATGTCACCAATTATTGAGTCATGGCTAAGACTAGAAAAACTTGGGTTGAAAGGCAAGAGTTGAAAAAAAGAGTGATTGTGTTTCGCAAAAATCGAACAAACTATGATTCTAAAATCACTTGGCACTTTTTCTAGCAAGAAGGTATTGCTCATTCAAATGTCAATTCTTACATAAAAAAGTACGAGGAATCCAATGAACTCAAATTCAAAGTCCCCACTGGTCGGCCTGCAAAGCTAGCGACGACAAAAGTCAAAAATCGGATAAAAAAAATTTAACAAAATCATTCATCAACGGCAACGGCTGGCACGACAAGGATGGTCAAGATTTCAAAAAGCTATTTGAGCAAAATCAAAGTCCATAAACTAGGGATTATAGCAAGGGCAAAAACACCAGCACAAAATTACAAACCAACACAACAGGAAAGGATTCATGCGTTGTGCAAGAAATTATTGAAGAAAATTAGAGGAAAAGTGGTCATCATGGACGATGAGCCCCACGTCAGAGATGACCCTTCAAATCTTCCAGGAAGGCATTTTTTCCATAGTTCCAACCCCTGTGAAGTAAAATATGAAGACAAAGTCCAAAAGAAAGACCAATTCCCAAAAAAATGAAGAATTTGGCAATGCATGTCTAGCATTGGTCATGTTTCCGATCCCGTCATTTTAGAGGGTGCTGTAAATCAGGGGGTTTATCTTAAATCATGCATTAAAGGTGGATTGGAATCGTTTATTATCAAAGATCATAAAAAAATAAAGTTTTGTTTTGGCCTGACCTCGCAAGGTCCCATGACGCCAAAAAGGTCACTCAGTGCCGACATCTGAAAAAATTGAATTTGTGGCAAAAAATGGAAACCCACCAAATTTTCCTCAACTGCGACCAATTGAGAAGTTCTGAGCGCTGACTATGTCCAAACATTCTAAGCTTTCAGAAACGGTACACACCTTCAGAAAATTTAAGAACAGATTGAAGAAAATCAGGTTGAAAGTAGGTGCAGTCGATGGTAGGAATTTGACGCGAAATCGGAAGAAGAAAATGCAATCTGTAGCAGACAGCGGAATTGAATCATTAAAATTTGAACTGTATGGCAATCCAAACCCTTTGGTAGTAAACATATGCAACTTTTTTGAAATTGCATTAACTGTGTAAAAAGTTCTGAGCATTTTATTGCGTCAGTCAAAAACCTTAGTGGATGCTCTTTATATCTCTTATTCCGTTTAAAGCATCGCAAATAAATTCAATATCAGCAATAACGCTGGTAAAAGACTGAACATGTCATCAGAATGAAATACGACGGAATCAATCTTTTTCTGAGACTCGGTAGGAGTACACAAAGTAATAAGTCATCCCAAGTGAGACGAAGGAACATGGAAAGAAATAATCTCAAGTCTGCCCACATTTCTTTTGATGCTACACGGATTATGATCTCACTTTCGACTATACAACCATCCTGACTACATACAGAGTCCATCATTAGCGAAATCAGACCCTGGGTGTGCTAAGAAGACTTGGATATCTGTTATTGTCACGAGCTTACTCTTATCCATAAGTAAGAAACATATGTCCTTGCTTTTAAATCTCGCCCTGCCCACCTAAATTTCACTATCTTTTTCTGGAAAACTCAATTGTAAAAGTTCCACCTCTGCTGTGGCTTCTTTTACTTATCGAAGCTTCTCAAGTTTATCTTCCTCCCTCCATTTTTTACTTTTACGTGAAAGAGAATGAAACCGAATTAGGGGTGGATTTCCCCATATTTACCTCAATTTATACGATGCACTCCACATTGTCAATGATGTTAAAGAATGGAGGAGTACACAAAAGAAAAATTCATCTCGTGGGACTCGTTTCACTTCAAAAAATACAATAAGTCACCCACTCTAGGCGACTCTATTCAAAAGTGAAAGCTCGAAATTGGAATAAAAGATTTGTGAGGAGAAAGGATCCAGAAGTCCAGAAGGAGGAGGAGGATGAGATACGACGTAATAGAGGACAAATAAGCTTAAAAAAGAAGAGAACTTGGCAAACAATGCGACCACCTTATTATTTTTCTCGTCTTGTTTGCGGCTATGCGACCCTGCAATCCACTAAAATGTGACGTACCAACCAAACCACTGGACAGGATCATACGTACGTACGTATTTATCTCTCATTTATCCACCCATGTCACTTTTGTTAATATTTATCGGCATATTATGTAAACAGATGAGAGTTTATTACAGGAGAGTGGATAATTTATGGCTTCGGAAACAAATGAGGTTTTCCGAATTTCCTATTTATGGCGGTATATCGCTCTTCCTTGTAAATATTTATTACATTCATTGATTTGATCACATACAACATATCCACAAAATGCATAATAATGATGCCGTTGGTTGCATCGAATAAGTAAAATCAGTGGCGATATTGCACCAACGTCCACTTCTCAATGCGGTCATGTGGAATGAAAATGAGATAAATGATGGTCATGTGCGGACCAGTTTATTACCTATTTTTTCCATGCTTTCGCCCAATATTTTATGAGATTCCGATTTTTTATGAGATTTCCGAATGGATCGTTCCATAATAAATAGTTCTTTGAATTTACTTGATGAGATACATCATTCCTGAATGGGTGCATCGGGGTGGAATGTTACAGGTAAGTTGATAATGAGTTTTTTGAGGTTTTCAATCCAGTTCTCGCAGCAAATCGCTACCAACCAGGCAGCTTATCCACTTTTATTACATTTGCCCCTTCGTTAAAGCTGCAAGTTCTCTGCGTTAATAAATATGAGTTCGACACCTGATTCGCAGTGACAAAGAGGAACAAACAGCATGAGATCTCTTATGGGGTTGGTCGAGATTTCTCACTTTTCTCACGAACCTGCAACCCTTCTTTCACTTCACAAAACTCACTTGTAATATTGTTTGAGTGACAAACTTCATTCGTCACTTCTATCTCTTTGCATTACACAGCACTCTCCGTTATTCATGGGAATTTGCATATCCAAAAATCCACTTATTTATTGTCATTCCTGGTCGAAATATACATACGCACATTGTTGTGTGATCATTTCTCGCCTGTTCATTCATTCATTCATATTCGGCCAAGTGAAAGGCTGCAACACTTGAAAAATAGGATTGCTTTGTATTTAAAATTGAATTTATTCAAATTTCATTCCGAATTGAAATCTATTTTCAAATTTTCCACACGCAAGAAACCAAACAAAATAAATATGCAATTCACTCACTCAACAAGTTCTTACAATTCAGAAGAGTAACGTATCGCACTTCAAGTTCACACCTCTTTGACGAACGGAACTCTCTAGAAAATGTACATAAATCAAATTCAGACAGCAAAATGGGTTGCCTGGTGGTAAATGCATTGGACCGATAAGTGAATTCACGATAGGAAATGTTTTCCAGTTTTCCCACAGGAAAAGCCTTTTCGGACCTGCACCACTTTCTCAAATTGCCTCGTATGTCCAGTTTGTGTTTCATTCCATCAATTCCCACTAGACTTTAGACAGGATGCGATTTGTCACAGTAATGACGTTTAACCTTTGGTCAAAATTTCTCAATTTTCGAAAACCTAGAGGCGGAATTCAAAAAATTGTTTATACTTTCGGTCGAATTCGTCCCATTATTCGTCAATTTAGCTTGTTGATCATACTGAAAGCGAAAATTACTCGTGTGTCCATTCCCCCTTTTTCAATAACCTGTTTTTCAAGAATCTTTCACCATTCTAAACACAATCCTTTTCACCCTATGCGACAAAATAATGAAGGTAAAAAGGGGTTCGCTGGACCATCACGACTTTGAACGTGGACGATGTGTTGGCTGAGCTGAGGGTTGTGAATGTAAGTGTCAACCTTGTGTCACTCACTCACCGCACCACACCACTAGCACAAGAAGGGAGGCGAAAAAGGGTTCAAAAGAAAGCATCCAACAAGTGACGATTGCGTTAAATCATCCATCACAATCTCATCTCTTCCTTCCTCACCATTCTCAAATATTGTAATGTAAGTAGGTCCAAATTCATGGAAATGCGTTTTCAATCTCTCTCCATAAATTCGATTGATGGATGCTCTCTGTTTATGGAATTGGATGAAAAATCGTGTGCAAGGGTGACGGAAGTGATTTCAAAATTTTAAATGAGATTCGATCTGAAGTTTAATATCTCGATGTGTGTTGAAATTCGATCGGAAACATTATTTTGTAATTTTGGTGGAGAAGGGTGAAAAAATAAAATAAGATAACCACACGTTGAAGTTGAACTTCTTCTCTTCCAATTTGAGTCAAAATCCATCTTGATCCAAACCAGGGTTGGATTTAAAGTGCAAATACATATTGTCAGTCAACATGGTTCAAATCTTGAAATAAATGCTTCTTCCTGCATATTTTTTACAGTTTTCTTCGGAACCACAAAAATAACCAAATCATACTAAATTTAGGGGCCTGCAAGGTAAATGTATCAATAAAATAGAGATAAAATTCAACCCATCTCTTCCAATTTTTTCTTGATAGTGCTGAAAACTTGTATTTATTTATTTTATGTCTGAAACATTTGCATGCTGATCTTTTCCAACATTTTTCTCCTCTCGCTAAGAAAACAATCTGCCATGTTTGCACTGAATTGGTTCCTGTCTCATTTGATGAGATGATTGTTGCCTTCCTCCTCTGCAAATCTGGTGGGGATTGGAATATCTGATAAAAACGTTGCCTTTTGTAAAAATTGTATTGTTCATGCATTCGCCTCCCAGCCATTGTACGCAATTTGGTTAAATCTCCGGCTCATGTTTAGTCATGTCATTTGAAGAATGGAAATTTATGTACGGCATTTTCTACAACGTCATTGCCACCGAGAAGTTGAATTGTGGTTGTCATCATGGACTGTGTGGGTCACATTTTCGTTTAGCCATAATTTTATTGTGCGTATATCTTGGCTGGTTACTTGGTTTTGGTGGTGTGGTCATAAAAATGAGGAAGGATCGTCATCTCTGAAATTCGGTGTGCTCCATCAGAATCAAATTTACCCTTCATCCCTCGGATTTGTGCATATCATTCTGAAATGGTGCATATTTTTTATTCTGATTCTTTTCCGCTATCACTCAGCACTTTATGGCCGACGCATTTTGCGGTCCCCATCCTTTTTTATCACTCTTTTAGGCTAAAAGGATGAATATGACTACGAAATACCGGACCTCGTCTTTTGTCGCAAGTGTTGACTTACAGACAGTTGGACATTTTATGAATGTCGACCTTTTTACTATTTTATGCCGTGTTTTACGATTTAACCAGAAGCAGGAGACCTGGACCTGAGTCCATTTTACGAATATTGAGTGTCCCTTGTGAAAAGATAAAGGATTCGAAGTTACCTTTTTATCCAGACTTTGGCTGGTAATAAGTATGCATAAAATTAAGCCTGTCGTAAAGTCTGGACGCCTAGTGTCCCGTCAAAGTCAGGAAGCTCAAAATACATTTACAGTTTGATTTAGATAAAAAATAAACAATTGAGTCCAATTTCTTTAAGGAGTTGAGTGATTCTGAGCGTTTATTCTGCATTCATGCTCAATTTGACTGCCCATTATCATGAAATTATTATGCCTTATTTTGTCGCTGTTATTATTTTTGCCTAATTTTTTACATAAAAACCAGGACCGGTTACAATCTACTCTAATAAAGTGTTAGTATGATCCCTGGGTCCCTGGGTCCGTCTTCGCAATGCAAATTGCCCCATACAGTAGACAAAGAAGGAAGCGGAGCAACCACTGCATGCATGCACTGCACTGCATGAATAAATGAATACATGAACATGTCACCCCACATACATACATCACTCATCAATAGTGGTTATCATGATAAGTGATCGTGATAAACACTATTAATTAATTATTTTAGTTTGAGAAACTCTACCCACAGCGAGTGGCATGTCAATTCGAATGTATTTTTGACGCTGAATCCAACGCCGTCAATGGTTTTGACCTGCGAGGCCCCCGTGACCTCGCCGTGACCGTGGTGTCCAAATCTGGCTTATTCGTGATGTCGCATATCAATTCGAATGTATTTTTGACGCTGAATCCGAATCCGTCAATAGCTTGGCGTTAATTGTAGAAGTTAACGGGGTTTATGGAACTTAACGGGAGCGTGAAGCGTGGGAATTTAAATAGTTAGCTATGCAGTTACTCCCACGCGACGGAATTTAAGTAATTAGCTATTCAACTACTCCCACAGGGGGGAATCAAATTTTACTGTGACCAGGTTAATTAAAATGCAGTATGACTTGGGCAAACCCTCAGTCTGATGTATGTATGTAGTATGACAAAGTCTCCACTGGGAATTATTTAAAATATAGTATGACGGATTTTTCGCTTTGGGCACACCCCCACTGGAACTCTAGAACCCGGCCTTGGCCGGGCTATACGCTAGTAATAAAATAATTCGGCTCATTCGGCTAATGTAATGTAATGTACTCAAGGCGGGGAATCAAGTAACTTGAAACAGAGTTTAAAGTTAGAAAATTGATCGTAAAACTGGATCAAATACGAATGGGGTGTCCTCCCAGAAACAAAATTTCATTCTATTTTATCCAGCAGAAAACAAAATTGCAAAAACTTGCAGTGAGTTTCTAAATTATACATTGTGATTAAACTTAGACCATATTGTGAACTATAGTAAATTAACTCTTTTAATCAACTCAACACCCGTTTTATCGTACACACACATTTTTGACGTCGAATAACTGACACAAATTAGAAATATTCAGCAGCAATCAGGATGCTGCATCCTGGATGCAATTTAGTACATATATTATATGTACTATTTTATTAGCAGAAAATCAAAATTTCATACGTATTAAGTACGTTGAATTTCTAATCATAATTGAACTTATGCCATCCTGGTCCTGGATCATACCTTTTAATCAACTTTTTATCTACCATTTTTTTACATTCACCCATATTTTTGACGTCGAAATAACACATTTCCAAATTCAGTAATATTTAACAGCGTTTATCAAATTGGAAATTAAAAAGGTTAGAAAATGCATCCTAC